>NC_143030.1:22510842-22667717 GCF_057628025.1 Oncorhynchus mykiss
GACTCCAAGGTGAGGGTGAGTGGTGTGGTGATGTGATCCTAGTGGTCGAGTTTCAAGGGATTGGACCCGAAACGGAGAAGAGAATGTGTATGAGGTGATATTAGAGAGGTGGTAAAGGTCTGGTCAATAAAGTTCCCCGTGGCACCAGAATCCGTTAACGCTGTAGAAACGGTACCTGAGGGACAGCCAGTTAGTGTGATCGACACTAAAAAGGGAATGGCAGAAAATGATGAGGTCGGGGTAATCACACCTGCCCCAGGGGGTGGAAGATGACTGTCCTCCTGCTCTTGTGGAGGATGTACCAGACACTGCTGAAGCTGGAGCCTTCCTTGACCACAATAGGGACAGAGCCCCAGCTGTTTCCGTCTATGTCGTTCAGCCATGGGGAAGTGTGTGACCACTACCTCCATGGGCTCAGGCTCTGCTACAGAATTGTCACCGAGCGAGGGAGAAAAGCGATGAGGGTACTGATGCTCCCGAAGTAGGTTATCCAGACGGATGGCCATCACGATGGGTGTGTCCATGGAGAGGTTGTCATCGCGACATGCCAGATCCGTCTGGACCTCCTTGCGCATTCCTCTTTTGAATAGCATACGAACCGCTGGCTCATTCCATCAGCTGGATGCTGCTACAGTCCGGAAGGTGAGCAGGTACTCAGCAGCGGTCTGGTCATCCTGCCCCAGTTGGATTAGGCGCTCACCCCCATCTCTGCACTCCCTCCGGTGGATGAGCGAAGATACCTCTGAATAGAGCCATGAACCCCTCATATGAATCCATCTCCTCCTCTCCTCTCTCCCAGGCGGCCGTAGCCCACTCCAACACTCTCCCAGTCAGCAGAGACTGGGAGAGTGGACCTCTCAGTGGTGGGAGCTCTCATCTGGTGCACAAAATAGAGGGAGCACTGGAGTAGGAAGCCACGGCACTGAGATGGGGTTCCATCATATTAATCCGGGAAGGACAGACGGACAGACATTATTGACCTGGGTGGACTGCTGAGTGGACTGGTGTGCTGTCTCACTGGGTCGACTGGTGGCAGAGTATCGTCTGCTAGATGAAGGCAACGCTTCTCGGGAATGTTCCAGACGTTGAAGACTGCGAAGAACCTCTTCCATAGTCTTCCCCAGTTTCACCAGCTGGTTGTGGTGTTGAAGAAGTAGGTATCCCTGTTCTTCAACCATTTGGGAGATGTCCTGATTACCTGATGCTTCCATTTGTTGAGGACGTATTCTGTAATGTATACGCTGGGAGTCGGAAAACAAGTGCAGCTGGTGAGTTTAATAATAAATGGAACATAGAACAATATAACAAACACAAGTAGCGTATAGACATGAAACACACAGTCAAAAACTTTATTTTATTTAACCTTTATTTAACTATGCAAGTCAGTTTAAGAACTGCCTGGGGACGGGAACTAGGGGACTGACAGATATAGGGGAGGTAATCAGTGAAGTGATGGAGTCCAGGTGTGCATAATGTTGAATGCCAGGACTGGTGGTTACTAAACCAGCGACGTCGAACAACGGAGGTGAGGAGCGGAAGTAGACATGAAAAAGCGAAGGTATTTATTTAGGCCATACTCAGGCATCTTTATGTTCCAGTGATGAACAGTATTTTTCTCTTCTCATGCCACTAACACCCGCTCAAACACACAGCAACCTATTTACAGGTACTCTGATGTTATTTCTTAATAAATAAGAACTTGAGACATGGTAGTATGCCTTTTAATTAGTAACAAAAAAAAGAGGTTTCAAATGTTTAAAACATTTTGTCTTTTTTTTAGCGGGGACCCCTTCTCAGCAAAGCCAGTATGGGAAGCTTCATGCCAACACGTCAGACCAACAGGTTAGCAGGATGAGACAGGGAAGTAGTATTACAAAGCAATATACTACAGCATTAGATTTCACCCATACTCTGAATGTGCCTTGTTTTATCCACATAGCTAAACGGTGATTATGATGCCCTGAACCATACTGCCCTGAAGATCAGTGACAAGAAGAGGAACAAGCCCAGGAGACGGAGGAGAGAACAGAGAGAGGAAGAAACCATCTACTCTGGTGTAAGTAATCAAGACAGGATGTGACATATGAGGGTCATTCAATCAGCATTATTCTAAGTTAAGCCCCATCCCTCCTCTGAACTCCACTTTGATCCTGACAGAGCCAGTGTGAACTGACTATTATATACATTTCTCATTTATTGTAGGATGCTATTGGATTGTCCTAGCTTCACCTAATAGTAATGTAAAAACTCTTAGGTGCACAGCATAAATGTCCTGCAAGTGTGAAAGCTGATACTAGGATGGTTTCAGAAGTCTCACATCTTTAGCAATAGCGGCTGAGGTTGACAGACAGCAAACATTTATTTTTGTAGAAGTGTACAACAAAATGTATATAATTTCCTAGTTCTTATCACATTTTTGCACCAGGTATCAAAGGATCACATCTATATTTTTTTTGTCAAAAATTTGCCAAAAATGTATATAATTTCCTAGTTCTTATCACATTTTTGCACCAGGTATCAAAGGATCACATCTATATTTATTTTGTCAAAAATGTGCCAACCTCACCAGAGTTCACTTCCTCCTGGAAGCTTTGAATTACCTTCTACAGACATGAAGTAAGAAATACAATGTAAACCCCCTGTGGACATCAAAGAGGACATATGTACCGGTAGTCTCAGCCACCGACTCAAATGATGAAAACATACAAACCAGTAACTCTGACTCTGCATTATTGAAGGGCTGCTCTAACTATGGTATGCCACAGGACAAATGCATCCTCTCTGATGCTGGGACTTACTACTGTGCTATGGTCTCATGTGGGGAGATACTATTTGGGAACGGGACCAAGCAGGAAATGGACTGTTACTGATATTTCTGACATCTCTAAAATGTTTCTAACATTGGACGCCTGGTGGAGAAAAATGTCCTGAATCTCCTCTATCACTGTCAGTATTTCCACAGATGGTTGTAAGGAGGACCAGGTTCTCTTGGTGTACTGTCTGGGTGTAGCGTTGGCTCTTTGTGTCAACAACATCATTGTCCTTGGTTGTGTTATGTATAATATGACCAAGAAAACCTCTCTGCTGTCCAGAGGTGAGCGGTATCATTGCCCACAATATATGAATAAACTGTTGGTGCAGTATAAAGTGCATTTGGAAAGTTTTCACACCCCTTGACTTTTTCGACAGATTCCCATAATGACAACATAAAAAAAAATGTTTTTAGAAATGCTTGCAAATGTATGAATCATTTAAAACATAAATACCTTCCTTGCTTAAGTATTCAGACCCTTTGCTATTTGACTCGAAATTGAGCTCAGGTGCATCCTCTTTCCATTGATCATCCTTGAGATGTTTGTACAACTTAATTGGAGTCCATCTGTGTTAAAGGAATTGTCCGCAGCTTTCCTGGACAGAATTGCGTCAAGGCATAGATCTGGAGAAGGGTACAGCATTGAAGGTCCCCAAGAGCACAGTGGCCTCCATCATTCTTAAATGGAATAAGTTTGGAACCACCAAGACTCGTTCCTAGAGCTCGCCACCTGGCCAAACTGAGCAATCGGGGGAGAAGGGCCATGGTCAAGGAGGTGACCAAGAACCCAATGGTCACTCTGACAGAGCTCCAGAGTTCCTCTGTGGAGAAGGGATAAACCTCCAGAAGGACAACCATCCACCAATCAGGCCTTTATAGTAGAGTGGCCAGACGGAAGTCACACTTTAGTAAAAGGCACATGAATGCCCGCCTGGAGTTTGCCAAAAGCCACCTAAAGACTCTCAGACCATGAGATACAAGATTCTCTGGTCTTATGAAACCAAGATTGAACTCTTTGGCCTGAATGTCAAGTGTCACATCTGGAGTTAACCTGGCACCATCCCTACGGTGAATCATGATGGTAGCACCATCATGGGTATCTTTCTTTTACTACGGGATGGGGACAGTTTTCAGCGGCAGGGACAGGGAAACTTGTCAGGATCGAGGGAAAGATGAACGGAGCAAAGTACAGAGAGTTCCTTGATGAGAACCTGCTTCAGAACGCTCAGGACCTCAGACTTGAGCGAAAATTCACCTTCCAACAGGGCAATGACCCTAAGCACACATCCGAGACAATGCAGGAGTGGCTTCAGGTTAAGTCTCGGAATGTCCTTGAGTGGCCCAGCCAGAACCCAGACTTAAATCTGATCGAAAACCTCTGGAGAGACATGAAAATATCTGGGCAGCAATGCATCCCATCTAACCTGACAGATTTTAAGAGGACTTGCAGAGAAGAGTGGGAGAAACTCCCCAAATACAGGTGTGCCAAGCTTGTAGTGTCATACCCAAGAAGACTCAAGGTTGTAATCATAGCCAAAGATGCTTCAAAGTACTGAGTAAAGGGTCTGAAAATGTATGTAAACGTGACATTTCAGATTTTTTACATTGCTTTTTCTGTTACACACCGTGTTTTTATCATTATAATTGTGTTACAATTTCTTGTATTCTGTCAAACTCCTTTCTACGTTACTGTTGTGCACTTTAGATCAAATAAAACTTTAATTCACTGAAATTTATATTTTCTCTTATATTCTTCGAGTTAAACTGGTAGGTTTGCAGGGACATTGCATCCTGATTACATTATGTTTATAATAGCATGCATAGAGTACATTCCATTGACTATCACTTTCAGTTGTCTCAAAACTCTATTTTTAAAGCTGGATCCTACATCACATCTCTGTGGTGTTCTGACGGCCCTAAAGCTAAACTAAGAATGACGGGAATAATCAAGTCAATAAACGTTGCGTAGTTAGATTTTGTTAATATACTGGCAAGTTTGATGTATAACCACAAACGTTAGAGCGCTAGCTAACATACCAGTACATACTGCTGTAATGATATGCTATGTGGTCCATAAGGACGGCGTAGCTAACAAATTGTCAGCCAACATAACGTGTAAGATAACTTTTTTGAAAAGTAAGTACTTTATTACATTGAGCAGCAAGCTACCCCTTGGTCGTTAGGGAAAATCTGGTCTTCCACGTGTCATTATTCTGCGCCTGAGTGGCTCGCTAGTGGAGGTGCTGTCAGGATATGGCAGCAACTTCGGTTGTGCGTCAAGAATTCTGCATACAGTAGCACGTTTGTATGAAGGTGTGGTTGTTCACAGGCAAATTGTTAAATGCAATGGAGGTACATTTGTGTCTTTTTGTCGAGAGCAAAACTTTTTTATTTTCTATCAAATGTAATTGTTCTGAAAGCAACTTTTTTCTGACAAAAAGGAAATCATAGCGGACACCTTCGAAGAAGGACTGTGTGATGATGGCATCTCAGGTAAGCAGCACTGGGCATTCTTCTGTTCAACTTTTACATAGCTAGTAGTTAGCTCCTATGATTCAGTGTCGGTTCATAACATTCTACTATATTACATACCATAGAATGATAAATCACTCAATTATTATTCTCAAGCTAACCAAAAGCATTTAGCTACGAACACCTGTTCTTGCCATTTTCAGTTGAATTAATCTAGCTTTCTTTCATGGCAACTCATAAGCAGGCCATGTCCTATTTGTTTCATAGTCGATATACAGATTAAGTCAGAAGTTGACATACACTTAGGTTGGAGTCATTAAAACTTGTTTTTCAACCACTCCACAAATTTCTTGTTAGCAAGCTATAGTTTTGGCAAGTCGGTTATCTACTTTGTGGATGACATCAACAAAGCAGTTCAAGAAATAGAGCTAAGAAAATATTTATTACAAAAACGAAAGTCAATTTTTTAAAATAAAAAAACACAAGAAAATGACATAACAGTAACGAGGCTATATTCATGGGGTACCGATTCAATGTGCAGGGGTACAGGTTAGTCAAGGTAATTTGTAAAGTCACTATGCTCATTGAGTTTTTTCTCTAGTGATTACACGTTGGCCAATAGAATGTATGGTAGAGGCGGGTTACCCACTCGCTGACGAATTCACACAAGGCACCCTGATCTGCTCCCCCTGTATTTCCTTATTTTCTTCACGTGAATAATGAGGATTTGGGCCTTGTCCGGGAGCAACATTATATCCTAAGTGTCAGATTCATTAAATAAAAAATCTATGTCCAGTTCGAGGTGAGTAATCGCTGTTCTGATATCCAGAAGCTCTTTTCGGACATAAGAGAAGGTGGCAGCAACATTTTGTACAAAATAAGTTACAAACAATTTAAAATAACACAATTGGTTAGGAGCCCGTAAAACAGCAGTCATCCCCTATGGCGCCATTCACTTGATTCGATTTGATTCACAGGGACCTTCATATACACTGCTGCTCCCTATTGAAAGATACATGAATTGCAGTCCTGTAAGGTGCACTTATACGTTCACGTTTTGTCAATAGTTTGTGGAAACTGCTCAGTCACAATGTGTACATTGTCATATCTGAAATCAGTCTCAACAATATAAATTCTGCTCAAAGTATATTCACCTAAGATGTTTATTTTTACTTCAAGACTATTCTCATGAAGAGAGTGAGTTGTGCTCTTAGTGACACGGTTGTTTGTGGTTTAGATGCACTGAGGTGTGTGTAGAGAGCACGTGGTGAGGACTGAAGGTCTTTGCTGGGGCTTAGACATGAATTTAGCAGAGTGGAAAATCTATTTAAGGCCGTCAGAACACCACAGAGATGTTTTCAGGATACAGTTAAAAAACACCATTCAATAGATGCATATTCACAGTGCGTTATGCAACCAAAAATAGCTTTGTTACATTGAGCATAAGCCTAATATGGTTGTTGCATTTTAAATTGGTGGGTGAAATTTAAAGACAGAGAAAAATATGAATGCAAACCAAACAATGCATCTGTATGAAATGTTTTATTTGATCTAAATTGCACAACAGTATCAATGTTAAAAGGAGCTTGACAGAATACAAGTAATTGTAACACCCAATGAAAAGCCATAGTAATACATATAGTGTAGAAAACACAATCTTAATGCAAGTTATTAAAGAGCAAAAGTTGACATTTCAGTCCATGTTTTGGTGTCTCACCCCAGAGTACACAGTGTCTCTCTCCATGACACTCCCCTGTCTTCCGGCGTTTACTTACTTGTGGACAACGTTCAGAGCGGCGTATAGGGCTGCTCATTTTTTGACATTCATTTCATAGAGCTTCCAATGAACAGTTCTTGTGCTGACGTCGGGTGCTGACAACTTCCAGAGGCAGTTTGGAACTCGGAGTGAGTATTGCAACCGAGGACAGACGATTTTTACACGCTTTATGCATCAGCACCTGGCGATCCCGTTCTGTGAGCTTCTGTGGCCTACCACTTCGCGGCTGAGCATTGTTGCTCCTAGACATTTCCACTTCACAACAACAGCACTTACAGTTGACCAGGGGTATCTCTAACAGGAGAGAAATTTGACTAACTGACTTGTTGGTTAGGTGGCATCCAATGACGGTGCCACGTTGGAAGTCACTTAGCTCTTCAATAAGGCTCAGTGATTGAATTAGCCAAATCCATTAATTTGAAGGGCTGTCCACATACTTTTGTATATATGTACAAGAGTGAATATGAGTAGTGTAAACACCTACCCAATGAAACAAGTGCACGTCATTCCTCCATTCCTAGTATATCATTCACGGAAACATTCACTAAGTGTAACACCTGAGCGTGCATGCCTGACTGGATACCCCAGCCACTCAGCTAATGTGACACACTTGATCTAGTCTGTTTAAGTCTGTGGTTAGTGTGGTTCTGAAAGGAAGCAATCTATCAGAAGGAGGATCCTCCTTTTTAAGTTTCATTCTGGAAGAGGAACCTGCAGTTGACTTTGTGCTTCACAAGACATGCCTGTTTGAGAATGTACTGAAAGTTCTCCCATGACATCATCACAAAATGGCCCCTCCCCATGGACCACAAGTGAGAATAGATGGTGCTGTACCACACATGAGGTGCTTAACTCGGATGGTTAAAAAAGGGTTATTTAGTAGTTATTTGTGGTTTATAACTGATTTTGGATAATTAAATATATATTACAGTTAGTTTAATAAATAACTGTTTTATTTTGGATGTAAGCTGTCAGGGGAAACATGAACAACAAGTAAAGATGGTGAGAACAACAGTGACACCGCATAGACATCCTGCTGAAAACCACATAGAGACACAGAGACACAGAGAGCAGGTAGGAGGGTCCTGTGTGCACAAAGCCAGCAGGCCCACCTGACCAAAGAGTAGATATGGCCTCGTCTGGGGCTTACAGAAGAGTGCAGAGTACCTGGGAACTTGTTCACTGTGTGGGGGTGGGGGTGATTGAAATGCTATCAACACAACTAAAAGAGGACAACACATTACAGAGGAGAGATGACTTGAATAAATTGGTTGACTCCCTGGCAGTCAATACAAACTACACGTCAACAAAAGTCATTGTCATCGTCATATAGAGATCACTTTGTTGCCCCTTTCATTTTGAGTGATTGTGTTGCTCCTCCTGGTAACTAAGCTACACTTTATAATAACTTAGTTGATGTTAGTAGCAATTATACAGTGATGATGACTACCTAGACTGTTTGATGCATGTGAGTCTATGATTCTGAAATGGATTTATAACATGATACAGATGTGTAATATGTATGTAATAAATTTATATATTACCTTGTTATAGACTCTTAACAGCCACACAGTGTCTGTGTTGTGCATTTGTTGACAGATATTATGACTACACACATCAACTATCACAGGATAGTATGTTTTCAACAATTCTTCATAACATTTGTGAACAATTTGAACATTTTCATCTTCTAAAAGTTGCTGCCAACTCTACTGGTTAAGCAGTCACAGGGACTTCTGTAAATACTGCTGCTCCCTATTGAAAGATAAATGAATTGCAATCCTGAAATTTGGAATTATACGTTAAGATTTTGTCAATAGTTTCTGAAAACGGCCAAATCACAATGTGTACATCATATTTAAAACCAGTCTCTCAACAATGCACTGTTCAAATTATAGTATTTGTATTTTTAGTTCAGGCTTTTCTCATGAAGAGAGTGAGTTGTACACTTGGTGACATTGTGTGTGGTTTAGAGCCGCAGATGTGTGTGTATAGAGCACGTTGTGTGGACTGACAGTCATTGCTGGGGGTTAGAGATGAGTTTAGGGTATTCAGAACACCACAGAGATGTTTTTAGGATACACCTAAAAAAGAGTTTCAGACAAACTAAAACACCAGTCAATAGATGCATATTCACAATGCATTATGCAACCTAAGATCGCTTTGTTACATTGAGCATCAGCCTAATATGGTTCTTGCAAACTGAATCTGTGGATGAAATTTAAGGACAGCGAAAAATATAAAATCAAACAATATCTCTATATGAAAGCATTTGTATGCTTTATTTGAATTATAATGCACAACAGTATCAATGTTAAAAGGAGATTGACAGAAAGTAATTGTAACACACAATGAAAAAGCCATAGTTATACATATAGTGTAGAAAAGATAATCATTGAAAGTTATTGAAGAGCAAAGGTCTACATTTCTGTCCATATTTTGTCATCTCACCCAGAGTAAACAGTGTCTCTCTCCATGGCGCTCCTCTGTCTCCCGGCGTTTACTTTCTTGTGGATGACGTTCAGAGCAGCGTCATGGAGTTTCCAGCATCTTCATCCTGAGAGGAATAACAAAGAGTGAAATGCTTACTTACAAGGAATGTAACCAACAATGCAGTTGAAATAATAATTTAAAAAAATACCTATAAGAACAGTAACAAATTAATAAAGAGCAGCAGTAAAATAACTAATGAGGCAATATACAAGGGGTACCGACCAGCACAGAGTCAATGTGCGGATGCACCGGTTAGTCGAGGTAATTGAGGTAATATGTACCTGTAGGTAGAGTTATTAAAGTGATTATGTATTGATAATAACATAGAGTATCATTGTCTGGGTAGCCATTTGATTAGATGTTCAGGAGTCTTATGGCTTGGGGGTAGAAACTGTTTAGAAACCTCATGGACCTTGATTTGGCTCTCCGGTACAGGTTGACATGCGATAGCAGAGAGAGCAGTCTATGACTAGGGTGGCTGGAGTTTTTGACCATTTTTAGGGCCTTCCTCTGACACCGCCTGGTATAGAGGTCCTGGATTGCAGGAAGCTTGGCAGTTGCCATACCAGGCAGTGCCATACCAGGCAGCGATGCAACCAGTCAAGATGCTCTCGATGGTGCAGCTGTAGAACATTTTGAAGATCTGAGGACCAATGCCAAATCTTTTCAATCTCCTGAGGGGGAATAGGTCATGTCGTGCCCTCTTCAGGACTGTCTTGGAGTGCTTGGACAATGTTAGTTTGTTGGTGATGTGGACATCAAGGAACTTGAAGCTCTCAACCTGCTCCACTACAGCCCCGTCGATGAGAATGGGGGCATGCTCGGTCCTCCTTTTCCTGTAGTCCACAATCATCTCCTTTGTCTTGATCACATTGATGGAAATGTTGTTGTCCTGGCACCACATGGCCAGGACTCTGACCTCGTACCTATAGGCTGTCTCGTCGTTGTCGGTGATCAAGCCTACCACTGTGTCAACGGCAAACTTAATGATGGTGTTGGAGTCGTGCCTGGCCGTGCGGTCATGAGTTAACAGGGAGTACAGGAGGGGACTGACAACACACCTATGTTGAGGATCAGTATGGCGGATGTGTTGTTACATGACCTTAACACCTGCGGGCGGTCCGTCAGGAAGTCCAGGATCCTGTTGTAGAGGGAGGTGTTTAGTCCCAGGGTCCTTAGCTTAGTGATGAGCTTTGACGGCACTATGGTGTTGAACGCTGAGCTGTAGTCAATGAATAGCATTCTCACATTGGGGTTCCTTTAGTCCAGGGGGGAAAGGGCAGTGTGGAGTTTAATAGAGATTGCATCATCTGCGGATCTGTTAGGGCGATATGCAAATTGGAGTGGGTCTAGGGCAGGGCTGCTCAGCCATCCAGTCATCTGATTCAGCTAGCAAAGGTCTTGTTGAGCAGCTAATAAGTAGAATCAAGTGTGTTAAAATAGGGTTGGACTGAAAACCCACAGGACTGTAGATCTCCAGGAAGAGGGTTGGGCAGCCCTGGATTTTGGTTTCTGGGATACTGGTGTTGATGTTAGCCATGACCAGCCTTTCAAAGCACTTCATGGCTACAGACGTGAGCGCTACGGGTCGGTAGTAATTTAGGCAGGTTACCTTAGTGTTCTTGGGCACAGGGACTTTGGTGGTCTGCTTGAAATATGTTGGTATTACAGACTCAGACAGGGAGAGGTTGAAAATGTCAGTGAAGACACTTGCCAGTTGAACCGCGCATGCTTGGAGTACATTTCCTGGTAATCTGTCTGGCCCTGCTGCCTTGTGAATGTTTACCTGTTAAAAAGTCTTGCTCACTGTCTGCGGAGAACATAATCACACAGTCATCCGGAACATCTGATGCTCTCATGCATGGTTCAGTGTTACTTGACTAGAAGTGAGCATACAGTGCCTTGCGAAAGTATTCGGCCCCCTTGAACTTTGCGACCTTTTGCCACATTTCAGGCTTCAAACATAAAGATATAAAACTGTATTTTTTTGTGAAGAATCAACAACAAGTGGGACACAATCATGAAGTGGAACAACATTTATTGGATATTTCAAACTTTTTTAACAAATCAAAAACTGAAAAATTGGGCGTGCAAAATTATTCAGCCCCTTTACTTTCAGTGCAGCAAACTCTCTCCAGAAGTTCAGTGAGGATCTCTGAATGATCCAATGTTGACCTAAATGACTAATGATGATAAATACAATCCACCTGTGTGTAATCAAGTCTCCGTATAACTGCACCTGCACTGTGATAGTCTCAGAGGTCCGTTAAAAGCGCAGAGAGCATCATGAAGAACAAGGAACACACCAGGCAGGTCCGAGATACTGTTGTGAAGAAGTTTAAAGCCGGATTTGGATACAAAAAGATTTCCCAAGATTTAAACATCCCAAGGAGCACTGTGCAAGCGATAATATTGAAATGGAAGGAGTATCAGACCACTGCAAATCTACCAAGACCTGGCCGTCCCTCTAAACTTTCAGCTCATACAAGGAGAAGACTGATCAGAGATGCAGCCAAGAGGCCCATGATCACTCTGTATGAACTGCAGAGATCTACAGCTGAGATGGGAGACTCTGTCCATAGGACAACAATCAGTCGTATATTGCACAAATCTGGCCTTTATGGAAGAGTGGCAAGAAGAAAGCCATTTCTTAAAGATATCCATAAAAAGTGTCGTTTAAAGTTTGCCACAAGCCACCTGGGAGACACACCAAACATGTGGAAGAAGGTGCTTTGGTCAGATGAAACCAAAATTGAACTTTTTGGCAACAATGCAAAACGTTATGTTTGGTGTAAAAGCAACACAGCTCATCACCCTGAACACACCATCCCCACTGTCATACATGGTGGTGGCAGCATCATGGTTTGGGCCTGCTTTTCTTCAGCAGGGACAGGGAAGATGGTTAAAATTGATGGGAAGATGGATGGAGCCAAATACAGGACCATTCTGGAAGAAAACCTGATGGAGTCTGCAAAAGACCTGAGACTGGGACGGAGATTTGTCTTCCAACAAGACAATGATCCAAAACATAAAGCAAAATCTACAATGAAATGGTTCAAAAATAAACATATCCAGGTGTTAGAATGGCCAAGTCAAAGTCCAGACCTGAATCCAATCGAGAATCTGTGGAAAGAACTGAAAACTGCTGTTCACAAATGCTCTCCATCCAACCTCACTGAGCTCGAGCTGTTTTGCAAGGAGGAATGGGAAAAAAATTCAGTCTCTCGATGTGCAAAACTGATAGAGACATACCCCAAGCGACTTACAGCTGTAATCGCAGCAAAAGGTGACGCTACAAAGTATTAACTTAAGGGGGCTGAATAATTTTGCACACCCAATTTTTCAGTTTTTGATTTGTTAAAAAAGTTTGAAATATCCAATAAATGTCGTTCCACTTCATGATTGTGTTCCACTTGTTGTTGATTCTTCACAAAAAAATACAGTTTTATATCTTTATGTTTGAAGCCTGAAATATGGCAAAAGGTCGCAAAGTTCAAGGGGGCCGAATACTTTCGCAAGGCACTGTAGAAGTAATATGGTAGGCTCATGACACTGGGCCGCTCTCGGGTGTGCTTCCCTTTGTATTCTGTAATAGTTTGCGACCCTGTGTAGTATAATTCGATCTTAGTCCTGAGCTGACGCTTTGTTTGTTTGATGGTTCGGCGGAGGGCATAGCAGGATTTCTTATGAGCTTCCTGTCAGGGATCAAGATTAGACCCAGATGCAGACATGTCGAATTGACAATGGTTTGATATTCCAATAGGGGCAGGCAATAGACAGGTCAAGGCAGGCATGGATCAGTAAACCAGAGTTGGTGGCAAAGGTACAGGTCGGCAGGCAGGCTCAGGGTCAGGGGCAGACAGAGTGGTCAGGCAGGTGTGCTCAGAGTCAGGAGAAGCAAGGGTCAAAACCAGGAGGATGAGAAAAGAGAGATAGGAGCTGATACAAAAAGCGCTGGCTGACTTGACAAAGAAGACGAACTGGCAACAGACAAACAGTGAACACATGTATAAATACACAGGGGATAAGGGGGAAGATGGGCGACACCTGGAGGGGGTGGAGACAAGCACACAGACAGGTAAATCAGATCAGGGTGTGACAGTACCCCCCCTAGGGGCACCACCAGGCGTCCTACCTGGGTGAATACCTGGTTGAGAATCCACAATAAGGCCTAGTTCAGGATGTCCCTGGCGGGGACCCAGCATCTCTCGTCCAGGCCATAACGCTCCCAGTCAACCAGGTACTGGAACCCCCTGCCCCGAGGTCGAAACTTCAGGAGATCACCGTGCAGGCCGGTTGACTGTCGATGATACGAGGAAGAGGAGTGGGCCTGGAAAAAGGAGACAAAGGGCTCTGAGACACAGGTATGACTCTGGACACATGAAAGGTGCGGTGTATACGAAGGGTACGTGGCAACAGAAGACGAACAGCAGTGTGTCTAATAATCTTGGAGATGGGAAATGGGCCGATGAACTAGGGGGAGAGTTTGCGGGATTCCACCCAGAGGGGCAGATCCCGGGTGGATAGCAATTCCTTCTGCCCGAGACGATATTGGGCAGCCCGTGTCCGATGCCGATCCGCTTGTCGTCAATACCTGGAGGTGGTCTTGAGGAGAGCCGACCGGGCTCTCCAGGTGTGACAACAGTGGCGGACAAGCATCTGGGCAGAAGGTACCCCGACGTCTTCCTCCTGCTCGGGGAAGAGCGAGGGCTAAGACCCCAGGGAACTCTCAAACGGAGAAAGGCCTGTGGCAGAGCACGGAAGGTTGTTGCAGGCGTACTCGACCCACACCATGTGCTGGCTCCAGGAGGAGGGGTTGTCAAAGACCAGGAAGCGCAGAGTAGTCTCAAGATCCTGGTCATTGGACTGGGGGTGGAACCCAGAAGACAGGCTGGCCGACGAACCAATGAGGGCGCATAACGCTTTCCAGGACGAGAACTGAGGCCCCCGGTCGGAGAACATGTCCACGGCAGACCATGTATCTGGAAGATGTGGTGCACCATGAGCAGGGCTGTCTCCTTGGCCGAGGGTAGTTTAGTGGAGAAGAATGAAGTGAGTAGCTTTGTAAAACCGGTCGATCACAGTCAGGATTTCAGTGTTTCCCTCAGATGGGGGGAGACTCGTGACGCAATCCAGGGATATGTGGGACCAGGGACGATGAGGGACAGGCAGTGGTTGAAGAAGACCAGCTGGAGCTTGCAGAAGATTCTTATTCTGAGCACAGACCATGCAGGCGGAGACAAATGCGGCAACATCCGGAAACATTATAGGCCACCAAAAGCGTTATTGCATGATTGCATGTGTTCAACGTGATCCCCGGTGGATGGAAAGCCTGGAGGAATGGGCCCACTCCAGGACCGCAGAGCGGAAAGCTTCAGGGACAAACATCTGATTATCAGCCCCTCCCCCCGGGTTCAGCTTGGACCGCTGCACCTTCCTGGACCTGTTTCCCTATACCCCGGTTGAGTGCCGTCACCAGGCACGAGGTGGGAAGGATGGTCTCGGGCTGCGAGGTGGTACCTGTGGGTCTATAGACAGTGCATCTGGCTTGACACTCTTGTGGTAGCGGGAATATCACTTATGCTCAATGTCCAGCTTGGTCCCTTTCCAAAATAGTATCTCCCCACTTCAGGCCACAGTAGTAAGTCCCAGCATCAGAGAGGCTGAGGTTCCTCTTGGGGAGGTTGTAAACACAGCTCTGTGTAGGAGACCCAGCCTCAAGCCTGTTTGTTAAATTACAATATAACCACTAGGAGATCCTGATAGTCACATGTTAATAAATATACAGTGAGTGTACAAAACATTAAGAACACTGCTTTTTCAATAACATAGACTGACCAGGTGAATCCAGGTGAAAGCTATGATCCCTTATTGATTTCACCTGTTAAATCCACTTCAATTGGTGTAAATGAAGCGGAGGAGACAGGTTTAAAAATTATTTTTGAGCCTTGAGACATGGAATGTGTATGTGTACCATTCAGAGGGTGAATGGACAAGACAAAAGATGCAAGTACCTTTGAATGAAGTATGGTAGTTGGTGCCAGGCACATCTGTTTGAGGGTGTCAAGAACGGCAATGTTGCATGGGTTTTTCATGCTCATCAGTTTCCTGTGTGTAGCAAGAATGGTCCACCACCCAAAGGACATCCAGCCAACTTGACACAACTGTGGGAAGCATTGGAGTCAACATGGGCCAGCATCCCTGTGGAATGCTTTTGACACCTTGTAGTCCATGCCCTCCGAATTGCACCACCCTATGGGACTCCCAATCATGGCCAGTTGTGATACAGCCTGATATCGAACCAGAGTATTTGTAGTGACACCTCAAGCACTGAGATGCAGTGCCTTAGACCACTGCATCACTTTTCTGAATGCAAAATCAGTAGGATGCCATCACCTATTAGGAAGACGTTCCTACTGTTTTGTACACTCTGTGTATATATTTTACATTATTTTTTATATGTTATCTTTAGGGTTAGGACTAGGGTTAGCTTTAGGGTTAGGATTAGGGTTAGCTTTAGGGTTAGGACTAGGGCTATAGGGTTATCTTTAGGGTTAAGACTAGGGTTAGCTTTAGGGTTAGGACTAGGGCTATAGGGTTAGCTTTCGGGTTAGGACTAGGGCTATAGGGATATCTTTAGGGTTAGGGATATAGGGTTAGCTTTAGGGTTAGGTCTATAGGGTTAGCTTTAGAACTAGGGCTGTAGGGTTAGCTTTAGGGTTAGGACTAGGGCTATAGGGTTATCTTTCGGGTTAGGACTAGGGCTATAGGGTTATCTTTAGGGTTAGGACTAGGGTTAGCTTTAGGGTTAGGACTAGGGTTAGCTTTAGGGTTAGGACTAGGGCTATAGGGTTAGGTTTAGGGTTAGGACTAGGGCTATAGGGTTAGGGCTATAGGGTTAGCTTTAGGGTTAGGACTAGGGTTATCTTTAGGGTTAGGACTAGGGCTATAGGGTTAGCTTTATGGTTAGGACTAGGGCTATAGGGTTAGCTTTAGGGTTAGGACTAGGGCTACAGGGTTAGGACTAGGGTTAGGACTAGGTCTATAGGGTTAGCTTTAGGGTTAGGACTAGGGTTATAGGGTTATCTTTAGGGTTAGGACTAGGGCTATAGGGTTATCTTTATCGTTAGCACTAGGGCTATAGGGTTATCTTTAGGGTTAGGACTAGGGCTATAGGACTAGGGTTATGGCTAGGGATAGGTTTAGGCTAGGGGTAGGGCTAGGGTTATGGCTCGGGCTGGGGTTAGTGTACAATTAGTTGAGCATCTATAAACCACTTCTCCAAATAAAGCATCACCAGCAGCAGTAACCCTGAGAATGGCCTTTTGGTCACCTATGAAGTCAACCGAACCCAAACGCTTCCCCAAACATGTCAAACGCTACGGGCTTTTTTTACTGTAAGTCACCGATGTCTAATTTGATACACGCATTCCACATAAAACCTCTGTAAGAGTGTATATTCTGCTTTCTGTAAATTGACATTGTTGTCCAAAACCAACAACAACTCCCCCTGCCAATGAAATGCCCTTTGACCCAGGCTGATCTCTGAGTGAATTAAGAGATATTCTCTGATTCACAGCTAGACGAGGGAGATCAGATCTACACACATAATGGTGAGAACCAGCTCTACTTTATACCAGCTCTACTGGTCTATGTATTGAGTAAGTATGCTACTGTTAAACCTAACATAGAAAATAAGATTGACTGCATCATCCATCCGATAATCTAATATGAGGACAGAGTATATGCCAACAGAATGGTAAACACAGTATTTTAGCTAATTTGCTAAATATACATTTCATTTAGCAAATTTATCAGCAGTAGAAACAAGACCAACAGAAAAAGCTGAGGGATTGGGCTGGATAATTGTAAACACTCTCAAATTAATAGACACATCTACGGCTAACTTCTAAGGACTGACGATCCATGATATCAAAATGATAGTTTTAACCATGTTTTGAGCCTCTAAAGTGTTTGTTTACAAATGTTTGAGTAAAACAAACGTATATTTTCGGTGTAGTACGACAGTTGAAGAATCAATGGGTACATATCATGAATTTTTAAGTCCGAAAATGGATGTAGCGACTGTTTGGTCTCTCTCTCTCTTCACACCACTCACTCTTTCTCTCGCTCTCTATTTCTCTCACTCTCTCTTTCTCTCTCTCGCTCTCTCTCTTCACACCACTCTCTCTCCATCTCAATTCAATTCAATTCAATTCAAGGGCATTACTGGCATGGGAAACATATGTTAACATTGCCAAAGCAAGTGAAGAAGATTATAAACAAAAGTGAAATAAACAATAAAAATGAACAGTAAATATTACACTCACAAAAGTTCTCTCTCTCTCTCTCTCTCTCTCTCTCTCTCTCTCTCTCTCTCTCTCTCTCTCACTCTCTGACTCAGTCTTTTACTCTTGCTCTCTCACTCAGTCTCTCTCTCTCACTCAGCCTCTCTCTCTCTCACTCACTCTCTCACTCAGTCTCTCGCTCTCTCTCACTCACTCAGTCTCTCGCTCTCTCTCTCTGCACATGTTAACCACACACTCCCTTCTCACCAATCAGGCCCTACATCTCTTTCCATCCATACTGCCAGACTATAAATACCTGACCAAAACCAAAACCAAACTACCCCAGGCTCTAGACTAGATTTGTGCACAACGTGGGTGGAGTACAAATAAAGACAAACACTTATCTACTGTTGTTATCATAATACAGTTGAGTTTAATTGAATGCATGATATACAATGATACTGTATGTTGGACACCTTGGGTTTGGGACACCTGCACACCGCCATCTGCTTTTTAGTACAATAACCATACTTTAGTGGGCTATGTTCAAAAGAATGTGTTGTATGCAACATCTTGAACACTTTGGAGCTCTTGTAGGCCTACTTCAGTCATAGTGCATCCATGATGTATTTGCATGCAGAGTGAATTCATCCATAAACAATAGACCTACTGCTCTATTGTTGAGTGTACAGAGGCAGGTGTCAACTCTCTCTGCAGACTCTCATCTGATACATTCACTGCAGACGCAACATCCTCGGCCTGTAGTCAGTGTCACCTCGCTGGCGTGAACACGGATGGAAAAAACACACCTCATACAAAGATCTCTGTGGTCCAACGTTTCCACTCAACAACTAAACAAACTGACATCATGTCTTGGACTTTTTTTTTCTTAGGTACTTTTGAGTTCAAAACCTCCTCTGTTACTGTAACATTAAGGGTTTGTTATGGTTTGCTACCAATGCAGTTTGATTTGCATGCAGATACTTTCTAACTGTGTTTCTAAGGCCTGTGATAAGCCTTGTCACTTTTTCAATGTCACTATTTCTGCTGGACAGAGTGATTCTGAGGAGGTTGATAACCAACCCTCAGGTCCAACACTTTCAGACCATAGTTTTCACACTTTTCAGGGAGGTAGGGCCATGCACTCTGTTTGCTTATAGATAACAAAACAGTTATCAACCAAATGACAAGTGTGCTTCTGAAATGGCACCCTATGGTCCCACTATATACGGAACAAGGTGCCATTTTGGATGCCACCAAGGTCTCCGTCCTCACCCTCTGCTCCAAACCCTCTGTCTGAATCATACACAGATTACATTTATATGCAGACCACAACCTGTTGTTGTCATGATATTAATCTGACAATGTTAACAAAACACTTGAACCTCTTAAATGTAACTTAAAATGTAATCTAAAATGTAAACTATGTAATCCCCAAAAGTAATAATTTATCATGAGACGGGCATAAAGAATAAGTAGTAATGCTGCATACTCCAAGAAAGATTCAAATTGCACCTTTCTGGTAAAAAAATAGTTATAAATTGCTTAGTCACTTCTGAGGACAAAGCTCAAGTACACAGTACAAATGTGAAAAAATTGCATTACATATTGTCTATTCAACAAAACTGCATGAGTGAGGCTTGAAAACACTTTTTTATATATAGTAAAATTAAATTATAAAACCCCTAACTACAGATTTAAACCTCCTTATAACTGTAAAATGCATATTTGTATGTTTAGTGAACTTTTTAGGAACTTGTCTTTCATCTCATACTAATCTTGTCCATCTATGACAAACAGAAAGTGTTTTTTGTTTAAAATCTATTAATTATTTTAGATGAACGACCATAAATCGATCTCTTAATGTGCTATAGTGATGAAACCACTCTCTCCTGCTGCGCTGTGATGTAGGGTTCAGCCACGAGTTGATTGACAGTCGGATGAGCAAATTAAATGGTGGAAGGGACATCCCATCTTTAAGTGGTTTCAGATTTCACATCCTATGTCACACAAAAATATACTACTGTGTCCGTGGGAACCAGAGCTATTGCTCAATGCAAGAAATGTGTCCACAGATCGATTTTTAAGCAAAAATGTTGGTCGGAACCGGGAACAGACTAAATATCACAACTATATAAGTATTCGGACCCTTTACTCAGTACTTTGTTGAATCACCTTTGGCAGCGATTACAGCAACAAGTCTTCTTGGGTGTGACACTACAAGCTTGACACACAAGTATTTTGGGAGTTTCTCCCATTCTTCTTTGCAGATCCTCTCAAGCTCTATCAGGTTGAATGGGGAGTGTTGCGTGGCTATTTTGCGAGGCTGCGAGGCTATTTTCAGGTCTCTCGAGAGGTGTTCGATCGGGTTCAAATCCGGGCTCCGGTTGGGCCACTCAAGGAGATTCGTAGACTTGTCCCGAAGCCACTCCTTCGTTTTCTTGGCCGTGTACTTAAGGTCGTTGTTCTGTTAGAAGGTGAACCTTCAACCAAGTCTGAGGTCCTGAGCACCCTGGAGCAGGTTTTCATCAAGGATCTCTCTGTACTTTGCACTGTTTGTCTTTGCCTCGATCTTGACTAGTCTCCCAGTCCCTGAAGCTGAAAAACATCCCCAAAGCATGATGCTGCCACCACCATGCTTCACCGTAGGGATGGTGACATGTTTCCTCCAGATATAACGCTTGGCATTCAGGCCAAATATTTAAATCTTGCTTTCATCAGACCAGATACTCTTGTTTCTCATGGTCTGAGAGTCTTTAGGTGCCTTTTGGCAAACTCCAAGGGGGCTGTCATGTGCCTTTTACTGAGGAGTGGCTTCCGTCAGGCATGTATATCCCCCCCAAGCAGACACCTCGACGGCCCTGAAAGAACTGGAAACCACATATCCTGAGGCTGCATTTATTGTAGCTGGCATTTTAACAAGGCTAATCTGAAAACAAGGCTCCCTAAGTTTTATCAGCATATTGAATGCGCGACCCAGGCTGGCAAAATTCTGGATCATTGTTACTCTAACTTCCGCAATGAATACAAAGCCCTCCCTCGCCTTCCTTTTGGCAAATCTTACCACGACTCCATTTTGTTGGTCCCAGCCTATTGACAGAAACTAAAAAAGGAAACGCCCGTGCTCAGGTCTGTTCAACGCTGGTCCGACCAATCTGATTCCAAGCTTCAAGATTGCTTCAATCACATGGACTGGGATATGTTCTGGACAGCGTCGAACAACAACATTGATGTATACGCTGATTCGGTGAGCGAGTTTATTAGTAAGTGCATCAGTGATTTTGTACCCACGGCAACTATTAAAACCTTCCCCAACCAGAAACCATGGATTGATGGCAGCAATAGCACAAAACTGAAAGTGCGAACCATTGCTTTTAATCTGGGCAAGGTGACCGGAAACATGACCAAATACAAAAAGTGTAGCTATTCCGTCCGCAAGGCAATCAAACAAGCTATGCGTCAGTATAGAGACAAAGTAGAGTCACAATTCAACGGCTCAGACATGAGAGTTATGTGGCAGGGTCTATAGTCAATAACGGACTACAAAAAGAAAACCAGCCCCGTCGTGGACCCCGATGTCTTGCTCCCAGACAAACTAAACAACTTCTTTGCTCGCTTTGAGGACAATACAGTGCCACCGGCACAGCCCGCTACCAAAATCTGCAGCCTCTCCTTCACCGCAGCCAAAGTGAGTAAATAATTTCAACGTGTTAACCCTTGCAAGGTTGCCGGCCCAGACGGCATCCCTAGCAGCATCGTCAGAGCATGCGCAGACCAGCTGTGTTTACAGACATATTCAATCAATCCCTATCCCAGTCTGCTGTTCCCACATGCTTGAAGAGGGCCACCATTGTTCCTGTTCCCAAGAAAGTTAAGGTAACTGAGCTAAATGACCATTGCCCTGTAAGCACTCACTTCCGTCATCATGATGTGTTTTGAGAGACTTGTCAAGGATCATATCACCTCCTCCCTACCTGACATCCTAGACCCACTCCAATTTGCTTACCGCCCCAATAGGTCAACAGACGACGCAATTGCAATCACACTGCCATAAACCATCTGGACAGGAGGAATACCTATGTAAGATTGCTTTTCATCGACTACAGCTCAGTATTTAACACCACAATAGCCTCCAAACTCGTCATTAAGCTCGAGACCCTGGGTCTCGACCCCGCCCTGTGCAACTAGGTCCAGGACTTTCTGACGGGACTCCCCCAGGTGGTGAGGGTAGGAAACTACATCTCCACTCCGCTGATCCTCAACACTGGGGCCCCACAAGGGTGCGTTCTCAGCCCTCTCCTGTACTCCCTGTTCACCCATGACTGCATGGCCATGCACGCCTCCAACTCAATCATCGAGTTTGCAGACGATACTACAGTGGTAGGCTTGATTACCAACAACGACAAGACGGCCTACAAGGAGGAGGTGAGGGCCCTCAGAGTGTGGTGTCAGGAAAATAACCTCACACTCAACGTCAACAAAACAAAGGAGCATGTCGTGGACTTCAGGCTACAGCAGAGGGAGCAGCCCCCTATCCACATCGACGGGACAGTACTGGAGATGGTGGAAAGTTTTAAGTTCCTCAGCATACACATGACGAACAAACTGAAATGGCCCACCCACACAGACAGCGTTGTGAATAAGGCGTAACAGCGCCTCTTCAACCTCAGGAGGCTGAAGAAAGTCGACTTGTAAGCAAAAACACACAAACTTTTACAGATGCACAATCGAGAGCATCCTATCGGGCTGTATCACCGCCTGGTACGGCTACTGCTCCACCCACAACCGTAAGGCTCTCCAGATTGTAGTGAGGTCTGCACAACACATCACCGGGGGCAAACTACCTGCCCTCCAGGACACCTACACCACCCGATGTCACAGGAAGGCCAAAAAGATCATCAAGGACAACATTAGGACCTTCGTTATATTGAGTAATAGGTGCAGAGTCCAGAGACCAGCATCTTACTTAGCAGTCTGTGTCTGAGTCAGTCCAGCCAGGAGATTCTGTGATTCTGAACTGTACAATACACAATGAGACCTGTGCAGGAGAACACAGTGTGTATTGGGTTAGACATGGCTCAGGACAATCCCATCCAGGAATCATTTACACCCATGGAGACAGGAGTGATCAGTGTGAGAAGAGCCCTGAGGCTGGGTCTCCTACACAGAGCTGTGTCTAAAACCTCCCCAAGAGGAACCTCAGCCTCTCTGATGCTGGGACTTACTACTGTGCTGTGGCCTCATGTGGGGAGATACTGTTTGGAAACGGGACCAAACTGGAGATCAAAGGTAAGTGAAAAATCTTTACAGTTTTTGTTTATATCTATTGTTTAATCTACTGTGTCCAACCGTGCACAGTTGTAGTTATTTACATCACATTAGAAAACGTCCAATCATTTTCCGGGACAATGGCGCAGACCCTCTTCTTTTGGTGTACTGCCTGAGCTCAGCATTGGGTTTCTCGTTTATCCTGATCATTTTCCTTGGTTACATCATGTACAAGATGAACAAGAGAAAGTGTCTGCAGTGTTGAGGTAAGAACCATCCAAATTCAATAAACGAATGATGTATGTAGCCGGTAAATTTCTTCATATAAGTTGTTCTTCCTGGTTTCACCAGATGTATCTGTAATGGAAGAAGAAGTTTATCTTTATCTTTTCTGTCTTTTTTTTCAGGACCCGTCTCTCAGACAAGAAGTTCAGCAGTCTCTTCTTCAGATACAGGGGTAAGTAAAATTCATTATATATTCTATTACTATGTAAAAAAAAAAAAAGTATATATTTAACAATAACGTGCAGTCATATTCTCCCTCCATTTTATAATTGTTCGTCACAGGCTCAAGATGCAGACAGTCTTCATTATGTAGCTCTGAAACTGAGCAACAAGAAGAACAGGTCTAGAAGACAGAGAAGCAACATGGAGGAAGAGACGGTGTACTATGGAATCAGACAGTAGAACTGGATGAATTAAACAGTTGTCCTTTTAGACCAGATAGCTCTTTAACTTGCCCTAACTTCATTAGCTTTATATGAATGCTTCAGTAAAATGTGTTGTAATCAGTGGTCATAGTTTTTCAAGTGTAATATAAAGTGCAAATAGAAAAATAAAGCATTTCCATCTGTTAAACCAAATTAATTTGAATAAGTTGAGCTGAATGCATTGGATAAGTTGAACTGAATACTTTCCACCATTGGAAACTAACCTTTCATAGCCATTTAACACAGGAAGACTGACCTGCAGCAACACACTGTACTCTACTTTCCCTCTCAGGGCCAGAGTACTGTTCCTACCCCTGAGTGCAACACTGGTTTCTAAACACAGTGCTTACATTGTAAAGGTCAATGTTTTCTCATTTATGTGAAGTCAGGTGGTCCCTTGCATCATGTTACAGTAAATAACGTAGGCCCCTTTAAACATAATCACTCACAGTGAAAGTGGCACAACAGCCCCCACCACAGAAGGACAGGCCAGTTGTAGTTGTTTTCTCTTTAAGACATACAGTATGCCTACTGATTGCATGCCACACACCCCCTCACAAACACAGCAACATATATACATGTACTCTGCGGTCTGCTATCAACAAAACATGAGGCTGTACCTATCTACACTTTGGTAAGGCCTGTTGGCCTTTTGCACAGGATCCTCTCTGTCTCTGTCTCTTTCTGTCTCTCTTTATGTGGTTTCAGCAGGATCTTGGTGGTGTCAGTCAGTTAGATGTATCACATACTCTTTTACTCTTCATGTTGCCCTTTTAATCAACAATAGAACACTATTTTTACGAGGCATCTAGTAAACTATACATAGTAGACTGAAATCTGTGTAAAAACCCAACTATTTATTAAGTAATTTGACCTTGACATCTGAAGTCCGTAGTTAAATAAAACCATGGTTTGAAGAGTGATGTAAAGTATCAAAATCATCTGGGCCAAGAAGAAAGAGCCTCCTTCAAACTAAATAACGGGAGGGCTTTATTCCATCAATATATTAAAGAATTATCACACCCTGATCTGTTTCACCTGTCCTTGTGATTGTCTCCACACCCTCCAGGTGTAGCTTATTATCCCTGGTGTATTTATCACTGTGTTTCCTGTCTCTCTGTGCCAGTTCGTCTTGTATGTTCAAGTCAACCAGCGTGTTTTTCCCCTTGCTCCTACTTTCTATTCTCTTCTACTAGTCCTCCCAGTTTTGACCTTTTCCTGTTTTCTGGACATTCCCGCCTGCCTGACCATTCTGCCTGCCCTGACCTCGAGCCTGCCTGCCATTCTTAACTTATGGATCTCTGAACTGGTTTTGACCTTTTGCCTGTCCACGACCACTTTCTTGCCTACCCCTTTTGGATTGTTAATAAACATCTTGGACTTTAACCATCTGCATCCTGTGTCTGCATCTGGGTCTCGCCTTGTGCCCTTATAAGAATAAATAGTATATGAGATATTGGTGGTTAAGCAAAGACTATGTTTTCTGTTTCCCCTTATTATGAAGTGACTGTATGGAAGTCATAGAGTATGACAGTGTTATAACATGTGGCCAACCAGGTCCCAACTACTGTATGACTCCCATGGACCACAATGGAAGAAAAACAAAGTAAAGGGATTAATTACTTTAAAATCATACAATGAGATTTTATGGATTTTTGTTTTAGATTCTGGCTCTCACAGTTGAAGTGACTCACAGACTCTTGCTGTTGTGTCTCTTACTTTGGGTGGACAAGCCTTCTGTTGGTCAGCTGCAGTACATAGTATTGTAGACAGTGTGAGCATAGTTAGACCACATGACCATCTCCCATTCCTCCTCTGGATCATCCAGATGGTCATTGGCAAACTTCAGACGGGCCTGGACATGCGCTGGCTTGAGCAGGGGGACCTTGCAGGATTTTAATCCATGACGGCCTAGTGTGTTACTAATGGTTTTCTTTGAGACTGTGGTCCCAGCTCTCTTCAGGTCATTGACCAGGTTCTGCCATGTAGTTTTGGGCTGATCCCTCACCTTCCTTGTGATCATTGATGCCCCACAAGGTGAGATCTTGCATGGAGCCCCAGACCGAGGGTGATTGACCGTCATCTTAAACTTCTTCCATTTTCTAATAATTGTTTTTGCCTTCTCACCAAGCTGCTTGCCTATTGTCCTGTAGCCCATCCCAGCCTTCTGCAGATTTACAATTTTACCCCTGATGTCCTTACACAGCTCTCTGGTCTTGGCCATTGTGGAGAGGTTGGAGTCTGTTTGATTGAGTGTGTAGACAGGTGTCTTTATACAGGTAACAAGTTAAAACAGTTGCAGTTAATACAGGCAATGAGTGGAGAACAGGAGGGATTCTTAAAGAAAAACGAACAGGTCTGTGAGAGCCAGAATTCTTACTGGTTGGTAGGTGATCAAATACTTATGTCATGCAATAAAATGCAAATTAATAACTTAAAAAATGATACAATGTGATTTTCTGTTTTTTTCTTAGATTCTGTCTCTCACAGTTAAGGTGTACCTATGATAAAAATTACAAACCTTTACATGCTTTGTAAGTAGGAAAACCTGCAAAATCAGCAGTGCTTCAAATACTTGTTCTCCCCACTGTATGTACCAGTAGTCTCAGCCACCGACTCAAATGATGAAAAAATACAGACCATTAACTCTGACATTACATCATTTGAACAGCTGTTCTAACTATTCTATGACACAGGTCACATGTTACATTGTAGATTTTATTACACGTTTAATGCCTGTTCAGACAGCCAATAAAATCACTTAGTTCAGTGTTTCCTCCTACTTCATAATGATTACCCAATGAGTATCATCATATAAAAGGTGCCCTGTTGTCAGACCCCTCACACTATACAGTTCAGAAAGGAAATTATGATTATATATTGGACAATCTTTTTGTTTTACGCCAATTTGGGTAAGTAAGCCTTTTTAATATGGTTTCTTTAGATATTTTTGGATCCCTTTCCTTATGTCAGTCTTTTTTCATCCATTTGAATGACCATGTAGTCTGAATAATGATAATAATGTACAATTCTGTACTATAGCTTTGTATGATTTATTTAGCTTGTTTGCTTCACAGGTTGTGCACTTAACAACGATGTAATCCAACCAGACCCCGTGATAGTTACACAACTGGGACAAAGTGTATCACTCAATTGCTTTTGTCAATCTCATTTGATCAGAGTCTCTTGGTTCAAGCAAACTGTTGGACAGAAGCCTCTTCTCATGGCATCATCATTTTATCACACTCAAAATAGTTTTTATTCCAACAACTTTAACAAAGACTTTACTGAGACTAAACGTTTGAGTGTGAAGAGAGGAGTTGACAGCTGTAACCTGACCATCTCCAAGACAGAGTCAGGGGACTCAGCTACATACTACTGTGTTAATTTGTTCGTGAGGGATGCCACATTTGGAGAAGGAACTGTTTTAATTGTCAAAGGTAACTTATGTTTTTTTTTAAAGTGGGTACTGAAGTGCATTCATACAATGCTAAAATAATTAATCTAGCAGGAAAGAATGTACAAACTATGATCTTACTCACTCTCTTTAGACTCATGGTCCAACCACATGTATGTGCTCCAGCAGCCTGTGTCTGAGTCAGTTCAGCCAGGAGACTCTGTGACTCTGAACTGTACAATACACACTGAGACCTGTGCAGGAGAACACAGTGTATTTTGGTTCAGACATGGCTCAGGAAAATCCCATCCAGGAATCATTTACAACAATGGAGACAGGAGTGATCAGTGTGAGAGGAGCCCTGAGGCTGGGTCTCCTACACAGAGCTGTGTCTACAACCTCCCCAAGAGGAACCTCAGCCTCTCTGATGCTGGGACTTACTATTGTGCTGTGTCCTCATGTGGGGAGATACTGTTTGGGAATGGTACCAAGCTGGATGTTGAAGGTAAGTTGTGCATAACCAAAATACAGCACTACTTTTCTCTCAAATGGTTTGAAATATAGTAGATTTCAAATGATACAACTTTAATAGCTACATTTTATGTCAAATGCATTGAGGAATAAATAAATATAGAAAATAATTAAGCCTTGTTTTTTAAGTTTCAGACCTGTTGAACGATCAGAGTAATCTTCTTTTCCTCAACATTATATCTTGCCTGACAACTACTCTGATTCTAAATGTGTTTGTCAACATTATCCTCTGTGTGAGAATGAAGAGGTCACAATGTGAACACTGTACAGGTACAGTAAATGTCTTCATTCTAATAGCAATAGTAATAATAGTTATAGATCATAAAGTAGGGTGACGGCTCGCCCTTCTTTTACCACATCCCTCTCTGGCCTACTTCATTTTGAAGCAGAAAATATGACATTCACAGTAGTATGTATTTTTATTAGTAAACAAGAAAAGGTTTAGAATATTTTGACCTTTGTCTTTTAGCGGGGAGCCCTTTTCAGCAAAGCCACTATGGGAATCCTCATTCCAACACCACAGACCAACAGGTTAGCAGGATCAGTTCCACTGTATCAAGAGTGCGTCTGGATAAGCATAAGAGTACAGCATTAGATTTGACCCAGAGTCTGAACTGAGTGAGTCTGTGTTTCATCCCCACAGCTCCACGGTGACGATGATGGCCTGAACTACGCTGCCGTGAAGTTCACTGACAGGAAGCCCAGGAGACAGAGGAGAGAACAGAGAGAGGAAGAAACCATCTATTCTGGTGTGAGTTATCAAGTCAGGATGTGATAGTCCTCCAATCAGCATCATTTTAAGTTGAGCCCTACTGACCTCCACTTTGAGCTTGACTGTGTCTGTGTGACTTTGCTGTTTTGTACATTCCTCATTTGCTATAAAATGTAATAGTCGCGTCTAGCTGTAGAGACAGTCACTGCATTGGCATATTCTCATAATAATGACATAGAATCGCTCAGATGCAGAGCATAAGTGTCCAGCAAGTGTGAAAGCTGATACTAGGATGGTTTCATAAGTCTCAAAAACTCACCAACAGTGGCTGAGGTTGACTGACTGGATACATTTGTTTTTGTAGAAGTGTACAACAAAATGTATATAATGATTTTGCAAATGTCTGAACTCCTCCCTTTGATGATAATAGTTGTAACACGGAACTCTGTAACCTGCCTATATGTGTGTGTGATGGTTCAATAAACATGATTTTATTTCATATGTTCAATGACTTACCCAATTCTTACCATTAATCTTCTGTTTGAATTTCTTCCAATTTGACATGAGTGTTTTGTGTACATCGTTGACAAAAAAATGGCAATTAAATCCGTTTGAATCCCACTTTGTGTCACAGTGAAATGTGAAGAAACCCAATGTTAGTGTGGACTTTCTATAGGCACTGTATGTGCTACTAGTCTCAGAAACCAACTCAAATGATGAAAAAATACATACCAGTAACTCTGACTTCATACCATTTGAAGATACACCTTCTTGATAGAGTATGCATTTTTAGTGAGACGCATCAGTGATTCATCGATGAATACACGGGTGATTATGCAACTTCGGGCACTTTGGCCGTGCAAACTTTCAGAAATTAAAACTTATTCAAACACCATTTTACCAGTACTGTACTTGTCTTTGATTTGTCTAGAAACTATATCTGATTATGGCTGCGATTGTACTATTCAGGAATTTATATATTTTTGTCAATTTTCCCAGACAGCCATACTGTCACGCCCTGACCATAGAGAGCCCTTGTTTCTCTATGGTGTAGTAGGTCAGGGCATGACAAAGGGGTGTTCTAGTTCAAATTTTCTATGTTGGTGTTTTTATGGTTCCCAATTAGAGGCAGCTGGTAATCGTTGCCTCTAATTGGGGATCATATATAGGTAGCCATTTTTCCCACCTGTGTTTGTGGGATATTGTTTTGTGTTTGAGGATGTGCACCACTTCTTCACGTTTCGTTGTTGGTTTATTGTTTATGTTTAAAGTTCCACCGAAATAAATATGTGGAACTTCAATCACGTTGTGCCTTGGTCCGCTCATTACGGCGATCGTGACACATACACAAATGTCATTTCCATCAAGTCATTAAACATAAATTTTAGTTGAAAATGAAATATCATACAATTGATTTATAACGGATTTCTTATACATTTGTACGTGAACTTGTATTGAATATTATTTAAAGTGATTTAAGGTTTTCCTAATATTAATAATTCCACACGACGCCTGAATGTATAAACTTGCCTTGGTGAAAGCTGAAAACATTTATTTATCATGAAAAATAATATATTTCCATACAACCTTTTTATGACATTAACAACCAGATGATTTCCATATCTAAAACATATAAATGTATGTAAATTATACATAATATACTCATTTACCTCAAAATATGGGTTGTGATGGAAATGACAAGGTGTGGTGGAAATGACATCTATGCATAAAAAAAATTGTAGGAAAACAATATTTTATTGCAAACATTTTGAACAACAACCATTGTTAATTAAACATTTCAGACCTATACTGGGTTGTAAGCCCATCACTCACAAAGTGTACAGCAGTAGCTGATGGGCAGAGCTCAAGGAGGGAGGCCAGTGTTTTTGAGAGACGGGCCCAGATAACAGAGGGGTCAAGCCGCATAGAAGAGCTTAGTGAGCAAAGAGAAACAGTTTAATTTGTGGTATATCCAACACAGGTGTGGAGGGTCACCTGCTTGTGAGAATCACCAAAGTATACTGCCTGAATTTCACTGGTGTATTTACACAGGTAGTCAATATGCAAAGTCAATATGCACAATGATCTCCTTTTTCCCCAGATTCTCTTAATTCTCTCAGTTGAGTATTGGTGCCGAATGTTGTACACATGTTTCCCCAACTTCTCTTTCAAACCTTTGGAGAAGTCCTCCAACAGAATTTGCAGTGTGCCACATACATTTTCTTTACTGTCAAATGTACAGGGAACTTCTCCATGTTTCCCTCTTTGTTTTTCTTCTCTCTCTCTTCAGCTTTGTTTTTCCACTCAAACCACCATGTCTTCTCACCAGCATCAAAGTCAGATGTTTTAAGCTATTTTGCTTGGCAAAGGGAGCACTCTCTATACATGCACTCTTTCTTCAGGTTCTCACAGCAGAAAGACATAAGAAAGGTTCTCACAGCACAAAGACTCAATAAGGTTCTCAACGTTGCTGCAGCTGATCACTTTGTGATGCTGAAGTTTGTCTGCCATGAACTGGAGGTTGGCGTGGGTTTTGCAGAGACATGTGTCCCTATCCTGGACTGTTGGCTTGACAACCCAAAAAGGACGTATTTTGCAGAATTCACAGTAGGAAATTTGAATTTCTGAATATTTTTCTTAACTTCTGATAAAGGTTCTGAATTGTGCCATTCAAGAAGTGCTTCTGCTTTTTCTTCTTGTTCCTCGTTAGTGTGTCCCTTTTCCCTGTTGTTGCTCTGCTGTTGTCATCACGTACATAGAAACTAGTGATGTTCTCTTCTGTGGCTGTGCTAATTCTGTTACTTTGATTCTTCCTGGAGTATTGAAGACTTGATGGCCTGTTTTCATTTGCCCTCATTGCTTTTGCTGAAAATCCGAATTCTCTGTTTGCGCTTTGAACAGGCCATACTTTCTCAGGATGTTGCCTCTGATAATTTTTGATGACATTTGTTTGTCTTTGGCACTGCAAGCACATGTTTTTATACTTTTGTTTTAACTCTGCAATGATGGCATTCCGAAACAATAAAGTCCTTCTCAAGTTCTTCGGAGTTCCCTTCATTTGCTGTTCTGTCTTTGTCTTTGGGGAATCTTGTCTCTTCATTTTGTTCATCAGTCGATCATACCTTTTTTTGTATTTTTCACTTTCCTTAAAGCATAATCAAGTTTGACATTTGTCATACTAAGATCTCTGTATGCTTTTGAGCGACCTCTTCCAACCTTTTTCCTTCCAGTAAGTATTCAACATCTCATTCATGTTGCAGATGATGAGGAAGGGGTACCAGGGTGTGCATCAGGGGTAGTAGGTAAGTTAGGGGCAGGTATGTTAGCCTCATGTTCTGGCTGCAAGTCATCTGGTGACTGAGGTGGTGTGTTGGCTGATAGGTCTCCATTGCAACTGTTCTCTTTAAAGTCTGTCTTCTATTCCGTTGATTACATTACCATTGCCATCTCTTGTTTCTTTGTTCTTTCACTTCTCCCTTCTATTTTTTTATTCCAGTCTCTCCCTGTCTTTTTGCAGATGTTCCTGGTATCTTATATGATTTTTTAAAATGTTGTTTCTATGTGTCTGTGACCTCTGTGTGGCATCTATGTGGCATCTTCTAAAAATAAAGACAAATACTACTTAGTTTTTAATTTGTGCACACCTTGGAGCATTTTCTAGATTCAATTCATTTTAAACATAATTAAATAAGCCTAAAGTAAAAACGAATAAGATAATGGATTTGTGTCATTTCCACCACTTTGTAATTTCCACCACACATAAGTTTGTGATGGAAATGACTGTGATGGAAATGACATTTCTACAGTTTCAGGAGAAAATTGACAGACAGCTTAGCATGCTTTGATTAGAATTACAGCTAGCATATTGTTTACCTTAAATACATAAAATAAAAAAAGTCAAAAGTTCTACCACAAATTAAAGAAATTATAGCCTGTTTGGAAATGTCTGACAATTAGAATATTCTCTACACAAGCAATATTTACCTTGACTTTTCTTAAACTTCAGAACATCCCACCTGGAACAACTGTCCACTGCGGCCATGTGCTTCAGTGTCACAATATGTTTCCATGGTAACTAGATTAACATTCTCTTGAAAAAACTTTATTAATTAGGAATTTGTCCTCAGTGGTGGAAATGACACCAGGACAGGTATATTTTGTGTAAAAAAAAACAATTTAAAGGGCATACGCACAATAAATATTGATATATGTTTAATTTAATGTATTATTTCTGTAGTACATAACATTATATAATGCGTAATTATTAATGTTTTCTCATAGAAAAACATAGAAGAAGCTTAAAGGTCTGGGTCAGGGACAAGGGCAAAATAGTGAAATTGAGGTATAAAATGCATTTAAAAAGTAGCTAAAATAGTTGATAGAGAGGTGTTTAAAAAAGTATCGGGTGATTCCAGTGTGAACTTAACATACAAACATTTGTATTTGTTTTATTTGTATAAAATCCCCAAAATTGACCCGAGGACATGGAAGGGCCCTTAGTTGCATAATCAGCCACATACTGTATCTGTATGTAAGGTGGGACATTTTTTCAACCTCACTTCCTCTTCAAACAACCAACCTAAATGTTATACCTCCTGTGGTGCATGTAGATACATATTTCCGCTGATGCTGTCACCTCACTTTGTCTCTTGACCCTCATCTCTGTTACACCAGACCAGAGAGAAGAAGTTGAAGGATGTTCAGGTTGTGTCTAGTCCTGGTTATCGTTCCAGTTTAACAACTTAATTAAAGTACTATTGGTAAACCAATGGTTCTAATATTTCATACTCCTGAATCAATGTTTAACCATGTTTGATTCACACACTCAGGGAAACCAAACACTGTACACAACACCCAACCAGGACTTAGGGTTAATGTAATTAAAGTAAGTAAATGTTCATGTTGTCGGAGTTATCCTCTTCTGCACGTTCATCTTGGAGACAATGTGACTCTGCAACGCATCTATCCGGACAGAAAGTCTTATCTGATGGTACAAGAAAAACTGTAGGAAAGAATCCTCAACTTGTATTTATAACAATTAACAGATATGATAAGGATCAACATTTAAACAATGAGTTTATGGATAACCCTCAGTTCACAGTGCAAAGTGGAAATGGATTTTATCATCTACATATCTCCAACGCTCAGCCATCTGTCTCCACTACATATTTCTATGGAGCAATGAATGTTAATGTGATGAAATTCAAAAATGGGCTATTTCTCATTCTGAAAGGTGGGCTATTGTTTTATTAACAGTAATATTGTAAAATATGGCTAATTATGTTAATTGTTTAAATGTGCTAATCCATCATCAAAAGTTCTGATCTAACTTTTAATTTCAGGATCAAGCAAAACTGTTGTACAACATTCTGTGTCTGAGTCAGTCCAGCCAGGAGAATCTTTCCTCTGTGAAAGTTGTGCCCCTGAAATTACAAATGTGTTTCCTTACCCTATAAGCAGTCTATGGAGAAGGTATGACAGCAATCCATGCTTTGGTTTAACTTACTTGGCACTGTTTCAAAATGCTAAGGTATTAGTATTCGTGGCACAAATCATATTCAAGTCATGGGACCGATATTACACTTCACCAAGATGGCGTAGCAGTGCAGATGTTGTTTGTCGTTCTCCCGTGCAAATGTTGTATTTTTTGTCTAAATATACCTTCCGGCAACCCGTATCACAAAATGTGAACAGATCTGCTATTTTTTGACATTTTTGCCAGAACCTCAATCAGAAATTAAACAGCTAATCAGCTACTAGCTATTTAGTAACTGTTAGCCACTGCTAACGGCCTTTACCTTTAGCACAGACACCAGACGCTTTTAGCATGGATAATACTTGACAGCATGCCAGTCTGCGCAGGGCGTTATCAACCCTGTGCATATCAAACTGTTTTTCTCCACTGCAACACCGGATTCCTGCCGTAAGCACTGGACAATTACTCCTGATCGTCACAGCTAGCGAGCTACCACCGAGTGGCCCAACCCCGAAGCTAGCCTTGAGCCAAACCCATCTCCCGGCCTGCTCAGTGGACCCTATGATCACTCGGCTACACAGCTGATGCCTCCCGGACTCTTCACTAAAACGACAAAAATCCACTATACCACCGGAATCTTGCCGTAAGCTCTGGACCTTTGCATTGGATCATCGCTGCTAGCTAGCTGCTACCGAGTGGCTTTCGTGGCTAACGCCCTTGTCCCGAAGCTAGCACCAGTTAGCCGCGAGCCAACGCATCTCCCGACTAGCAAACAAAATTACTCCAGGTACAATACCTCTTTTGCCAACTGGCTTGGACCCTTTGTCGACACGGTGCCCCGACATTCCATCACGACTGGTCTGCCGAAATAATTCCATCCGTTGTGCCATCAACCGGCCTTTGCCGGACGTCGGAGCAGATACTTCTACTAGCCACGGCCTGCTAACTTTTTTTTGAACGCCGTGTCTCCCGCTTGCTATTGTATTACGGCTACCTAGCGGCTTCCCTGTTTCATCTATTGCTGTTCACTGGACCCTGTGATCACTTGGCTACATAGCTGACGCCTGCTGGACTGTTCATTAATCACGGTACTCCATTTTTGTTTATTTTGTTTATCTGTCGGCCCCAGCCTCAAACAGGCCCTGTGTGTAGTTAACTGACCCACTCTGCACATTCACCGGCATTTTACCTGCTGTTGTTAGCTGATTAGCTGTTGTTGTCTTAACCGTTGTTGTCTTAGCTAGCTCTCCCAATCAACACCTGTGATTGTTTTATGGCTCGCTTTACGTCTCCCTCTAATGTCAATATGCCTTGTATACTGTTGTTTAAGATGGTTATCATTGTTTTAATTTACTGTGGAGCCCCTAGTCCCTCAACATGCCTCAGATACCGCTTTTGTCTCACCTCCCACACATGCGGAGACCTCACCCAACATAACTAGTGCGTCCAAAGAGGCAACCTCTCTCATCGTCACCAAATGCCTTGGTTTACCTCCACTGTACCTGCAAACTACCATAGCCCTGTCTTTACATTATGCCCTGAATCTATCCTACCACGCCCAGAAATCTGATTATTTTATTCTCTGTCCCAAACGCACTAGATGACTAGTTTTTATATTTTTTTAGCCACTCTCATCCTACTCCTCCTCTGTTCCTCGGGTGATGTGGAGGTTAACCCAGGCCCTGCGTTTCCCAGGTGCTCTTATTTGTTGACATCTGTCACCGTAAAAGACTTGGTTTCATGCATGTTAACATCAGAAGCATCCTCCCTAGGTTTGTTTAACTCACTGCTTTAGCACACTCCGCCAACCCTGATGGCCTTGCCGTGTCTTAATCCTGGCTCAGGAAGGCCACCAAAAAATCTGAGATTTCCATCCCCAACTATAACATTTTCTGTCAAGATAGAACTGCCAAAGGGGGAGGAGTTGCAATCTACTGCAGAGATAGCCTGCAAAGTTCTGTCATACTTTCCAGGTCCATGCCCAACAGTTCGAGCTCCTAATTTCAAAAATGTATCTCATCAGAAATAAGGCTCTCACTGTTGCCACCTGTTATAGACCCCCCTCAGCTCCCAGCTGTGCCCTGGACACCATATGTGAATTGATTGCCCCTCATCTATCTTCAGAGTTCGTTCTGTTAGTGACCTAAACTGGGATATACTTAACACCTCGGCAGTCCTACAATCTAAGATAGATGCCCTCAATCTCACAGGAACCCACAAGGCAAAACCCTGAATCCATAAACATGGGTACCCTCATAGATATTATCCTAACCAACTTGCCCTCCAAATACACCTCTGCTATTTTCAATCACGGTGATATGTATTTAATAAGAAACACTAAACATGAACACAAATACAAAATAATAAAGTAAACTGGCACCGAAACAGTCCCGTGTGGCACAAACACTGACACAGGAAACAATCACCCACAAAATACCCAAAGAACATGGCTGTCTAAATATGGTTCCCAATCAGAGACAGCAATAAACACCTGCCTCTGATTGAGAACCAATCTAGGCAACCATAGACTTACATAAACACCTAGAATGAACACAACCCCATCAATCTACAAAAAACCCTAGACAGTACAAACACCCTAGATGACACAAAAACCATACATCACCCATGTCACACCCTGACCTAACCAAAATAACAAGAAAAACAAAGAATACTAAGGTCAGAGTGTGACAGGTAGGTTTGCAGGGACATTACATCCTGATTACAAAATGTGCATAATAGCATGCGTGGAGTACATTCTACTGACTAACACTTTCAGTTGTCTCAAACTCTCTTTTAAAACTGTATTCTAAATCACATCTCTGTGGTATTCTGACAGCTCTAAATAGATTTTCCAATCAGCTTAACTCATCTCTAACCCCCAGTAATGACCATCAGTCCTCACCACACACTGCCTTCACACACTTCAGTGAATCAAAACCACAAACGTTCATGCCACTAAGAGCACAACTCACTCTCTTCGTGAGAAAAGCCTGAACTAAAAATAAACGTCATAGCTGAGTAAATTTTGAAAAGAGATGATATTGTTGTTGTTGATATTGTTGAAAATATAATCCAAATATGACAACATACACATTGTCATTAAGAATATTTCACAAACAATGCAAAATGTGAATATGCATATGTGCAGGTTGAAGGGCTGTGATTCAGATTCAGAGGCCTTGAGTTATTGTAACCCATTTGTAACCAAGATTTAACTTCCTGACTGATGTTTTGAGATGTTGCTTCAACACACCAAAGTATGTTAATCTCTAGGAGACAGATTGCGTCTCCTTCCTGAGTGGTATGACGGCTGCGTGGTCCCATGGTGTTTATACTTGCGTACTATTGTTTGTATAGATGAGCCTGGTACCTTCGGCATTTGAAAATTGCTCCCAAGGATGAACCAGACTTGTGGAGGTCTACAATTTTTTTCTGAGGTCCTGGCTGATATCTTTTTGATTTTCCCATGATGTCAAGCAAAGAGGCACTGAGTTTGAAGGTGACCTTGAAATACGTCCACAGGTACACCTCCAATTGACTAAAATGACTTCAATTAGCCTATCAGAAGCTTCTAAAGCCATGACAGAATTTTCTGAAATTTTCCAAGCTGTTTAAAGGCACAGCCAACTTAGTGTATGTAAACGTCTGACCCACTGGAATTGTGATACAGTAAATTATAAGTGTAATAATCTGTCTGTAAACAATTGTTGTTAAATTGACTTGTGTCATGCACAATGTAGATGTCCTAACTGACTTGCCAAAACTACAGTTTGTTAACAAGAAATGTGTGGAGTGGCTGAAGAAAGAGTTTTAATGACTACTACCTAAGTGTATGTAAACTCCCGACTTCAAATGTAATTGACATCTATCTTGCATAATACTAGTTTGAGGTCATTTTTGCCTGTTAAAATATCTGGTTAGCTACATTATTACGATTTACAAATAGGTACAGTAACTGATAGTTATAAAGTAAAACGTTTGCTTTGTGTATTTCTTGTTTCCTCTCTACTGCCATTGTCCTGGCTGGAAGATGGTTTAGTGAATGGGTAAGTCCCAAGTCCATAGTAAATCAATAGGGCTAACTGGATAGCTAGCTAGCCACAAAGAATTGGTAGCTACCCATGAAAAATGTACATCTACCTTGTATAATATTAGTTTTAGGTGATTTTTGCCTGTTTAACTATCTGGCAAGATAGATTATTAAGATTCACACATGTAGCTGATAATCATGAAGTAAAACATTTGCTTTGTGTTGGTCTTGTTTCGTCTATTGTTGCCGTTATCTTGGCTGGAAGAAGGTGCAGTGAATGGGGAGGTGCAGCGTGTGGTAATACAGTAGGTGGAGTGCGATTGCTTCTCAAATATAATGTTTTATGCATTCTCCCCACTCTCGTCCTCACAAGAACATACTCAAGAGAACGTCCTAGGAGAATCCACTTGGAGCATGAGAGTGTGGAGCACGGAGTATGCATATTGAGAAACACCCTATAGATCAAATCAGTAGATCAAATCACCTTTTACTCCATTGTTGAAGTGTTATTCAAATGGGTAGACCCTTTCCACACACAATAATCTCTTCAAAGATGATGCCACTGTGTATGATATTTCTGTTTCTCATACAAATGGGTGAGTTAAACCTTAATATTTCTGTTAATGTGCTTCCTAAAAAATACAAGAGGTATTTTTGTATTATTCACAGACACTTTGAGGTATCTATATCCAGCACTGGAATGGTTGTATTTTGTATAATGGCTAATATATTTGAATAAGTACTGTTTTTTTTTGTGTCTAGATCAAGTTTATATCTGTGACACAGTCCCAGTCAGCCCTTTGTCTATAGTATTTGTCAAAGTTGGAAGCACAACAACTTTGCATTGTGTCAACTTCAATTGCCTGTGATGGGTATATATGTTTTTGAATCTATATCTCTGATTCATTTTCTTTTTTTGTATTTTACAGTTTGTGCATTTACTATGGACAACCATATGTGATGATAGTAACTCATCTGGGAGGTAGTGTGACTCTCCCTTGCTTTTGTCCATCTAGGTTGATGACCTATGTTGATTGGTTCAATCAGGCTGTTGGACATATGCCTTTACTCATGGCATCATCACTTCAAACCAATCAAGATAGTTTTTATACAACAACTTTATCTTCCCTGGAAACTAAACATCTGAGTGTGAAGAGAGGAGTTGACAGCTGTAACCTGACCATCTCCAAGACAGAGTCAGGGGACTCAGCTACATACTATTGTAGTGTGCTTTATTCGTGACTGACCAAGCATTTAGAGAAGGAACTCTTTTAGCTGTCAAAGGAAACTTAAATTGCTTCTTTCATTTTGGCACATGCGAGTGCTCATAAAATGCTAAATTAATTAATCTAGCAGGAAAATAGGGAAATGATCTTACTCATTCTCTTGTCAGAGATTATTGGGTCAGACATGGCTCAAGAGAATCCCAACCAGTAATCAACTACACCCATCAGTGTGATCAGTGTGAGAGGAGCCCTGAGGCTGGGTCTCCTACACAGAGCTGTGTCTACAACCTCCCCAAGAGGAACCTCAGCCTCTCTGATGCTGGGACTTACTACTGTGCTGTGGCCTCATGGGGAGATGCTGTCTGGAAACTGGAACAAGCTGGAGATCAAGGATAGGTAATACATCTTACAGTTGTGTTTATATCTATTGAATGATCAACTGTGTAAAACTGTACACAGTACTACTTATTTAAATCACATAAGAAAACATGCAATCATCTATATAGTTACTATACTTATATCCCCATATATTTATCTTCACAGACAATGGAGCACTCTCCACTGTTGGTGTATTGCATAGGAGTAGCATTGGCTCTCTCTCTAATCCTGATCATTTTCCTGACTTGTTTCATTTACAATATGAACAAGAGAGAGCATGTCTGCAGTGCAGAGGTAAGTGACTTATTCTTTGAAGTTGCTCTTCTTTGATATCACCATTTAAGGTTGTATCAGTAGTGAGGGGTTGTATCTCTCAAACAAGAGGTCCAGACAGTCTCGTCTTTGGATACTCGGGTAAGTAGAATTGCTTAAAAATTGTTTCAGTTAAAATTAATAATAACATATAGTTAGTAATATTCTCCTCCATTTTATCATTGTTATTCACAGGCCCACGATGCAGACAGTCTCCATTATGTAGCTCTAAATCTGAGCAACAAGAAGAGCAGGTCTAGAAGACAGAGAAGCAACATGGAGGAAGAGACGGTCTACTCTGGGATCAGACAGTAGAACAATAAAACAGACGTCAATTAAAATTCATGAGCTCTAAATTAACTGTATTAGCTTTGTTATTTTAACTGTAGAAACTAATACAAGAAATGCGTTGCTTCTCTGCCATTTCATATCGACTTGCTTGTGGTAAGATGAATAAAGCTTTCAACAATAACCAAGACAAAGGAAGTTGAATGTATTTCTTTGGGCCATACTCAGGCATCTTGATGTTGTCGTGATGAAAATTGTTTTCCCCTCTCATGCCACTTATACACCGTCACACACCAAGCAACTGATTTACAGTTACTCTGTGGTCTGTGATGAACACAAGATGAGGATGTCTCTATGCTATATGTTAGGGCCTGCTGGCCTCAGGCACACCATACCTTTGTCTCTCTGCTCCTTTCACTCTCTCCCTCTCTCTTTCTCACTAAGTGTCTCTCTATGTCTCTCTCTCTCACTCTCTCTCTCCCTCTGTTTCTCTATTTCTGTGGCTTTCAGACAGATTTCTCAGAACTCTTAGTTCTCTCATACTGTAGGTCATACTACTTCCAATTCAAATTGACCATTTTTGCAACAATAAACCAACTATTTTGACGAGGCAGTTTATCTATACCAAGTCAACTGTGAGCTATGTATTATGTAATTTGATGTAGAGAGCCGTACAGTATTCTCAATCAAACACAATCCCTGATTTTAAGTGTGATGTTAGGCCACTAGAACCACGGACTTACTCAATAACAATATCATGGGAGGGCATACTATCCATCTATTCTACTGAGTGTAAATCCTGAATGAGAGATCACTAAAAGAATACTGTATGGTATTTGCTATGTTTGTTATGTGTTTTTCGTAGATGTTTTTGGTGAGGTGAAGTGAATTGACTGTGTGGTAATAGAAGCCCTAGTGGATGACAGTGTCATAGAGGCATGCTCCAAAAAGGTCACACATTTGAGTCTCTTAGACAACAGCAGATGCAGTGATAAAGAATAAGGGAAACCATACTTTAAAAATGTGTGCTCAAATTGTACAAAACTTTGATATTCTACCTTTTGGACAATTCTGTGACTCTGAACTGTACAAGATACATGTAAAGACAACAATGTTGCCTGAATGAGGCGTCAACAAATATGATGCGGTCCAGTTCGACCAATCACCTGTAACTCCATTGTTGAAGTGTTGTCTACATGGGTGGACTCTTTCCACTCAAGACCCAAGTTGTGAAGAGCTGACAACTTTAAAGATGATCGCACTGTGTCTGATATTTCCACTTCTTGTAGAGATGGGTGAGTCAATATTTTATATTTCTCTGCTAATGTGATGTCCAAACTTGATTTGAAGACACAAGGTATCCCATTATTGTTCTACGGACACTATGACAATCCAAAGTTGTATTTAAGGTATGTAACAGCTAATATATTTTTATGTTCTCTAGTTCATGGAGTAGCTGGGACTGAATCCTCATCCATCAGTCAGAAGATTGGTCTCATGTCAGCCAACGTTGGAGACATGGTGGTTTTACGTTGCTTCAATGCAGGCGATGAGGGAATAATGTTCTCCTGGTACAAGCAAACTTTTGGAAATGTTCCTCAGCTCATCTCAACCATCTATAAGTATGGCAGGAATGCAACATTTTACCATGAGTTTAAGAATAACCCTCGCTTCTCAGTGGAAGGTGGCCAAGGAAAAAATCACCTAATGATAGCAGATGTGGAACTCTCTGATTCAGGGACATACTACTGTGGAAGTGATTATGGATACAAGGTGGAGTTTGGACAAGGATTCATTCTCATCATAAAAGGTAAGGATAAAGTTATCATTACGATACATTGTTTTGTAAATCTGAATTTACAGATATATAGTGTAAATATTATGTATTCTCTTAATTAAACTAAATCTAGATTTAATACTTTTTAATTTACAACACTTGCTACAGAGATGTTCCAGAGAGATGAAATTGGTTTATTGGCCTTCTTGTCAGATTCAGGTTCCAGAAATATGATTATACTTCAGCAGCCTGTGTCTGAGTCAGTCCAGCCAGGAAACTCTGTGACTCTGAACTGTACAATCCACACTGAGACCTGTGCAGGAGAACACAGTGTCTATTGGTTCAGACATGGCTCAGGAGAATCCCATCCAGGAATCATGTACACCCATGGAGAAAGGAGTGATCAGTGTGTAAAGAGCCTTGAATCTGTGTCTCCTGCACAGAGCTGTGTCTACAACCTCCCCAAGAGGAACCTCAGCCTCTCGGATTCTGGGACTTACTATTGTGCTGTGGCCTCATGTGGGGAGATACTGTTTGGGAACGGTACCAAGCTGGATATTGAGGGTAGGTTAAACAGCTTTCATTGTTGTTCATATCTCCTATACATACGCTTGCTATTCTGAGTTTCTTCTATTTTTTCTAAAATTTCAGCAGGCGGGAGTGTAGACCCTCTTCTCTTTGTATACTGCCTTGGTGTAGCATTGGCCTTTGCGTTTATCTTGATCATTCTCCTTGCCTGCATCATTTACAAGATGAAGAAGACAACATGTCTGCAGTGCAGTGGTAAGTGATTAAAAGTTGCTTTTCGTTGATGTCACCATCTCTAGATGTAGATCAACTGGAAGACGTGGCAGTATCTATAGGTTTTGTGTCTTTTTTCTCAGAAATGGTCTCTCAGACAAGAGGTCCTACAATTTCCCAGTCAGATGCAGGGGTAAGAGGAAATCATTTTTTACGTTGCATGTCTTATACAAATACACATTATTAGACTTGGCTTGCTTTACCAAATTGTGCAAAATGTAATACACTTAATATCAACAAAACAATTTTGTTCTTCACAGAGCCAAGATGCAGACAGTCTCCATTACGCAGCTCTGCCTCTGAGCAACAAGAAGAACAGGTCTAGAAGACAGAGAGGAAACATGGAGGAAGAGACAGTGGTCATGTACTCTGGAATTAGACAGTAGTATCACGTTTCAGGCATGACCCAGATGTAGACAGTGTCGATGAAACAAAGGTTTATTTCTAATAAAGGGGCAGGCAAACGACAGGTCAAAGGCAGACAAGGGTCAGTAATCCAGAGAAGGTGCAACAGGTACAGAACGGCAGGGGTCAATACATTCTCAGGGTCAGGGCAGGCAGGGGTCAATAATCCAGTGAGGTAGGGCAAGGTATAGAATGGCAGGCAGGCTCAGGGTCAGGGTCAGGGCAGGCAGAAAGGTCAAAACCGGGAAGGACTAGGTAACAGGAGCAATAAATAGACAGGAGCAGGGGAACAAATGCTGGTAGGTTTCATGAACAAAACGAACTGGCAACAGAAAAACAGAGAACACAGGTATAAATACACAGGGGATAATGGGGAAGATGGGCGACATCTGGAGGGGGGTGGCGACAAGCACAAATACAGGTAAAACAGATCAGGGATTGAAAAGTAGTACTGGATGAATGAAATACTTTCCCCTTCATACTAGTTAGCTCTTTAACTAGCTCTAGCTTCATTAGCTAATTCTATGAATGGATATGCAGAAAAAGGTTATGAAATCAGTTGTTAACGATTTTGTTAATGTAATACAAAGTATGCATCATTTCATGCATCGCTTCTCTGTCAAACTTATTTTACATTTGATTTGCATTTGTCAAGAAAAATAAATAAATAATTTTCAAGTGTTAAACCAAATATATTTTGATAATTTGAACTCATGCATTCTGTTCACACACCTCTGTGGTCATAGTGGAGGGTGTTACAGTGACTTTCCAATATTGGAAACTAACCTTTCATAGACCTTTAACACAGGAAGACTGACCTGCAGCAACACACTGTACTCTACTTTTCCTCTCAGGGCCAGAGTACTGTTCATGCCCCTTAGTGCACCAATGGTCTCTTCACACAGTGCTCACAATGTAAAGGTCAATGTCTTCTCATTTATGTGAAGTCAGGTAGTCCCTTGCATCATGTTACATTAAATAACGTAGGCCTCTTTCAACATAATTACTCATAGTGAAAGTGTAGGAGGTTTTCTTCTTTGTTTTCTCTTTAAGACCTAGGCCTACAGATTGCATGCCACACAAACCTTCACATACACAGCAAAATATTTACAGGTTTTCTGCGGTCTGCTGTGAAAAATACCCAAGGCTGAGGCCATCTACACTTTAAGGCCTGTTGGCCTTCTGCACGGGACCCTCTATGTCTCTCTCTCTCTCTGTGTGTCTTTCTTTCTCTGTCTCTCTGTGTGGTTTCAGCAGGATGTCTCAGTGGTGTCAGTCAGTTGTATCACATACTCTTTTGCTCTTCATGTTGTCCTTTTTTATCAACAATAGAACACTCTTTTTATGAGGCAGCTAGTTCTCTATATATAGTCAAATGACATCTGTGAAAAAACTAAATTAACTATTTATTAGGTAATTAGACATGGAGATCTGAAGTCCGTAGTTAAACACAAACCGTGGTTTGAAGTGTGATGTAAAGTATCATCATCATCGGGGCCAAGAAGAAAGAGCCTCCTAATTATATAACCCAAGGGATTTTATCCGTCAATACATTGGAAAATAAATTGTTTCTCTGTGTTACTAAGTGACTGTGTGGAAGTCATATAGGCCCTAGAGGATGACAGTGTCATAACATGTGGCCAACCAGGTCCCAACTACTGTACGACTCCCATGGACCACAATTGCAAGAAAAACATTAAGTAAAGGGATCAATTGACTCTTGCTGTTGTGTCTTTTACTTTGGGTGGACAAGCCCTTTGTTGGCCAGCTGCAGTACATAGTATTGCAGACAGTATGAGCTGCAGTTAGACCTAATAAAGGACATATCAACAGTAGTGACATTGTTAAAAAAATAAACCTGAACATCGACATATTCAAATTTGCTATGTGATAAAGTTGTGCAACACAGAATCAAGCTGTACAACAAAATAAGAGGACAGTATTTGTTCCATTCGTGGCCTACTGGGCGTTCTATCGAGTGTTCAGCCAATCAAATTTGACCATCAAAAACAGACGGTACCTGAGATGAACCAATGATCGCAAATGCAAGTTTCCATTATTTTCTGTAGAGAGACTGCATTTTACACAAGTCAGTCTCATCCCTTGAAGGAGAATAAAAGATTAATTAGCTCCTCACCTTTCTGGAAAGCATGGAAGTAACATCTAGCTCAATTGACTAATGTTATACATGTTTACTATACAATTAAAGTGTTTACCATAGGCGTTTGGTAAATGTTTTAAATGCAGTAAATATAGTTGTTTTTTCAGTAGCATCTCAAACACCAGTTATTGTCTATCCCACGTCTTCTCAGAAAGCAAAGCTGGGCGACAATGTGACTATTGAACGACACATGACAAGTGAGAACATAAACTACATGGTATGGTACAACATCAGTGCTTCAGTACATTGCTAAATCTTCTAAGTACCTGAGGGATGTGCTATTCTACAATAAATTTGATGATGGGTGATTCACTGTGATGGCTGGCAAAAATACGTTTCACCTCAATATTTCTGCCACAAAGCAAGAGGACGTTGGGACCTACTCTAACATAGACACAGGAAGCAGGAAGCAGGTGCAGTTAGTGAGTTTAATGATAACGAACATGCCACTGCCTGTCACCAAGGGAGTACTCCAAGGCTCGATCCTAGGCCCCACACTCTTCTCAATTTACATCAACAACATAGCTCATGCAGTAGGAAGCTCTCTCATCCATGTATATGCAGATGATACCGTATTATACTCAGCTGGACCCTCTCTGGATATTGTGCTAAATGCTCTACAACAAAGATTTCTTAGTGTTCAACAAGCTTTCTCTGTCCTTAACCTTGTTCTGAACACCTCCAAAACAAAGGTCATGTGGTTTGGTAAGGTGTGATTACTACCTCTCAGGTTTTAAAGCTTGAGGTAGTCACCTCATACAAGTACTTGGGAGTATGGCTAGATGATACACTATTCTTCTCTCAGGCAGGCTAAAGTTAAATCTAGACTTTTTCACCCCTGCTGCCAAACTAACCCTGATTCAGATGACCATTTTACCCATGCTAGATTACGGAGACATAATTTATAGATCGGCAGGTAAGGGTGCTCTCGAACCGCTAGATGTTCTTTACCATTCAGCCATCAGATTTGCCACCAATGCTCCTTATAGGACACATCACTGCACTCTATACTCCTCTGTAAACTGGTCATCTCTGTATATCCGTTGAAAGACCCACTGGTTGATGCTTATTTATAAAACCCTCTTCGGGCTCACTCTTCCCTATCTGAGATATCCACTGCAGCCCTCACCCTCCACATACAACACCCTTTTCTGCCAGTCACATTCTGTTAAAGGACCCAAAGCACACACATACCTGGGTCGCTCGTCTTTTCAGTTCGCTGCAGCTACCGACTGGAACGAGCTGCAACAAACACTCAAACTGGACTGTTTTATCTCAATCTCTTCATTCAAAGACTCAATCAGGGACACTCTTACTGACAGTTGTGGCTGATTCGTGTGATGTATTGTTGTCTCCACCTTCTTGCCCTTTGTGTTGTTGTCTGTGCCCAATAATGTTTGTACCATGTTTGTGCTGCTACCATGTTGTGATCCTACCGTGTTGTCATGTTGTGTTGCTACCATGCTGTGTTGTCATGTGTTGCTGCATTGCTATATTGTTGTCTTAGGTCTCTCTTTATGTAGTGTTGTCTCTCTTGTCGTGATGTGTGTTTTGTCCTATATTTATATTTGATTTATTTTTCATTTTTAATCCCAGCCCCTTTTTAATCGCAGGAGGCCTTTTGCTTTTTGGTAGGCTGTCATTGTAAATAAGAATTTGTTCTTAAAACTGACTTGCCCAGTTAAATAAAGGTTAAATTAAAAAAATCAAACAATTAAAATCAGCTGTAGAAGTTGCAAATCCCCCAAAATATTGTAACCCCTTTATGGTGGTTGGGACTGGCTATGACCTGACAGCATCCCATCTTCTTTTAATCCATCATGACTCCTTGTGGGCCGATCTGGTAACCCAAAAAGAAGACATCCTCCTGATGGAATTGGCACTTCTCCGCTCTGACGTACAGGTGGTTGGCCAGGAGGCATTCCAGGACTACTTGTTCATGAGTGATGTGATTCTCCAAGGTAGATGTGTAGGCAAGGATGTCGTCAATATACACGATCACCTGGAGTCCAAGTATGTCTCAGAAAACCTCATTGACGAATGCCTGGAACACTGACGGAGCATTGGCTAATCCAAAAGGAATCACCAAGTACTCGTAGTGACCAGACATCGTACTGAAAGCAGATCAAATTGTAGACACTCCGCAGGTCCAACTTGGCAACAAAAAAAATGGGCCCCGCAACCCTCCGTCTTTCTTGGGCACGAAGAAGGAGAGTGCCAAGGCAGAGGAGGTGGACGTGTGAATTAAACCCTGCTCGAGAGCCTCCTGGATGTACTCCTACATAGTCTTGGTTTCAGCCACCAACAGAGGGTAGATGCGGAGACGCAGAGCCTGCAAGCATGTCCATAGCACTGTCCCAGGGGCGATAAGGAAGGAGACAGGTGGCACGGGTCTTGGAAAAAAAACTCCCAAAGATCCTGGTATACCCCCGGGATGTTGGCTGAAGGGCAACCCTAGGACTCTCAACTGACGTGGAACACAGGGAAGGGAAAGCAGGTCTTCCGACATTCGGGTGCCCCTCTGCCCAAGAACACTAAGGTAACCGGCCTAAATGACTACCGTCCCATAGCGCTCACGTCTGTAGCCATGAAGTGCTTTGAAAGGCTGGTTATGGCTCACATCAACAGTATTATCCCAGAAACCTTAGACCCACTCCAATTTGCAAACTGCCCCAACAGATCCACAGATTATGCAATCTCTATTGCACTCCACACTGCCCTTTCACATCTGGACAAAAAGGAACATCTACAGTATGTGAGAATGCTATTCATTGATGACATCTCAGTGTTCAACACCATAGTGCCCTCAAAGCTCATCACTAAGCTAAGAACCATGGGACTGAAAACCTCCCTCTGCAACTGGATCCTGGACTTCCTGATGGGCCGCCCCCAGGTGGTAAAGGTAGGTAACAACACATCCACCACGCTGATCCTCAACACAGGGGCCCCTCAGGGGTGTGTGCTCAGTCCCCTCCTGTACTCCCTGTTCAATCATGACTGCATGACCAGGCACGACACCAACAGCATCATTAAGTATGCTGATGACACAACAGTGCTAGGCCTGATCACCGACAATGATGAGACAGCCTACAGGGAGGAGGTCAGAGAACAGACCGTGTGGTGCAAGGACACAAACCTCTCCCTCAACGTGATCAAGAGAAAGGGGATGATTGTGGACTACAGGAAAAAGAGGAACGAGCATGCCCCCATTCTCATTGATGAGGTGTAGTGGAGCAGGTTGAGCGCTTCATGTTCCTTGGTATCCACATCACCAACAAACTAACATGGTCCAAGCACACCAAGACAGTCGTGATGAGGGCACGACAAACCTATTTCCCCTGAAGAGACTGAAAAGATTTGGCATGGGTCCTCAGATCCTCAAAAGGTTCTACAGCTGCACCATCGAGAGCATCCTGATGGGTTGCATCACTGCCTGGTATGGCAAGGCCCTACATGGGGTAGTGCATACAGCCCAGTACATCACTGGGGCCAAGCTTCCTGCCATCCAGGACCTCTATACCAGGCGGTGTCAGAGGAAGGCCCTAAAATTGGTCAAAGTCTCCAGCCTCCCTAGACATAGACTGTTCTCTTCGCTAGCGTGTGGCAAGCATTACTGGAGCACCAAGTCTATGTCCAAAATTCTAAACAGCTTATACCCCCAAGCCAAAAGACTCCTGACCATCTAATCAAATGGCTACCCAGACTGTTTGTATTGCCTCCCCCTTTTTTACGCTGCTGCTACTCTGTTGTTACAGTGCCTTGCGAAAGTATTCGGCCCCCTTGAACTTTGCCAGTCTCTCGATGTGCAAAACTAATAGAGACATACCCCAAGCGACTTACAGCTGTAATCGCAGCAAAAGGTGGCGCTACAAAGTATTAACTTAAGGGGGCTGAATAATTTTGCACGGCCAATTTTTCAGTTTTTGATTTGTTAAAAAAGTTTGAAATATCCAATAAATGTCGTTCCACTTCATGATTGTGTCCCACTTGTTGTTGATTCTTCACAAAAAAATACAGTTTTATATCTTTATGTTTGAAGCCTGAAATGTGGCAAAAGGTCGCAAAGTTCAAGGGGGCCGAATACTTTCGCAAGGCACTGTATCTATGGGGCGGCAGGTAGCCTAGTAGTTAGGCTGTTGGGCTTGTTACCGAAGAGTTCCTAGATCAAATCCTCGAGCTGACAAGGTAAAAATCTGTTGTTCTCCCCTGAACAAGGCAGTTAACCCACGGTTCCTAGACCTTAATTGTGAATAAGAATTTGTTCTTAACTGCTTTGCCTAGTAAATCTATGCATATTCACTTTAATAACTCTACCTACATGTACATATTACCTCGACTAACCGGTGTCCCCACACATTGACTCTGTACCGGTACCCCCTGTATACAGCCTCACTACTGTTATTTTACTGCTGCTCTTTAATTATTTGTTACTTTTATTTCTTTTTTAAAATAATTTTCTTTAAACTGAGGGCTTGTAAGTAAGCACTTTACCGTAAGGTTGTATTCGGTGTATGTGATTTTGAAGTTTGCAGGGACATTGCATCCTGATTACATAATGCATAGAGTACATTCTATTGGCTAACACTTTAGTTGTCTTAAACTATTTTTTTAAGCTGTTTCCTGCATCACATCTCTCCGGCCCTAATTAGATTTTCCACTCAGTTTAACTCATCTCTAACCCCCAGTAATGACCATCAGTCCTCACCACACACGGTCTTCACACACCTCAGTGAATCAAAACCACAAACATCCATGTCACTAAGTGCACAACTCACTCTCTTCATAAGAAAAGCCTGAACTAAAAATAGACTTCTTACCTGAGTATATTTTGAAGAGAGCTGATATTGTTGAAAAGATAATCTAAATATCAAATCATATCAAATCAAATTGTATTGGTCACATGCACATATTTAGAATATGTTATTGCGGGTGTAGCGATATGCTTGTGTTCCTAGCTCCAACAGTGCAGTAGTATCTAACAATTCATAACAATACACAAATCTAAAAGTAAAAGAATGAATTAATTAATTTTAGGATGAGCAATGTCGGAGTGGCATTGACTAAAATACAGAAGAATAGAATACAGTAAATACATATGAGATGAGTAAAGCAGTGTGTAAACATGATTTAAGTGACTAGTGATTCCATGTCTATGTATATAGGGAAGCAGCCTCTAAGGTGCAGCGTTGAGTAACCGGGTGGCAGCTGGCTGGTGATGGCTATTTAAAAGTCTGATGGCCTTGAGATAGAAGCTGTTTTTCAGTCTCTCGGTCACAGCTTTGATGCACCTGTACTGACCTCGCCGTCTGGAAGATAGCGGGGTGAAAAGGCCGTGGCTCGGGTGGTTGATGTCCTTGATGATCTTTTTGCCCTTCCTGTGACATCGGGTGCTGTAGGTGTCCTGGAGGGCAGGCAGTGTGCCCCCGGTGATGGGTTGGGAAGACCGCACCATCCTAAGGAGAACCGTGTGGTTGTGTGCGGTGCAGTTGCCATACTAGTCACTGATACAGCCCGACAGGATGCTCTCAGTTGATTGAGTTGGAGGTGTGTGTGGCCACGCAGTCATAGGTGAACAGGGAGTACAGGGGGCTGAGCATGCACCCTTGTGAGGCACCTGTGTTGAGGATCAGCGAGGTGGAGGTATTTTTTCCTACCTTCACCACCTGGGGTCAGCCTGTCAGGAAGTCCAGGACCCAATTGCACAGGGCGGGGTTCAGACCCAGGGCCCCGAGCTTAATGATGAGCTTAAAGGGTACTATGGTGTTGAAGGCTGAGATATAGTCAATGAACAGCATTCTGACGAAGGCATTCCTCTTGTCTAGATGGGATAGGGCAGTATGCAGTGCGATGGTGATTGCATTGTCTGTGGATCTATTGGGGCGGTAAGCAAATTGCTGTGGGTCTAGGGTGTCAGGTAAGGTAGGGGTGATCTGATCCTTAACTAGACACTCAAAGCACTTAATGATGACAGAAGTGGGTGCTACGGGGTGAAATTAATTTAGTTCAGTTACCTTTGTTTTGCAATGTAAACATTGTAACTGAGACGTTTTCACAAACAATACAAAATGTGAATATGCATATGTGCAGCTTGAAGTACTGCACTTCAATTATCTTTCAATAGGGTGCAGCAGTGTACAAGGAAGTCCCCATAACTGCCTGAACAGTAGAGTTGTCAGCAACTTTTAGAATTGTCAAAATGTTCAAATTGTTCACTAAGAATCGTTGAAAATGAACTTTCCTGTGATAGATCATCTGTATAGTCATAATATCTGTCAACAAAGGCTCAACAAATACATTATGTTGCTGTTAACAATCTATAAAAATGTAATATACACCTTAAGTTCATGGGAAAAACACACCTATATTTCAGCATCATAGAGTTACTTGCTTCCATCAGGCTAGGTAGTCATCATCACTGGATCATTGCTACTAACATCAACTAAGTTATTATAAAGTGTAGCTTAGTTACCAGGAGGAGCCACACAATCATTCAAAATAAAACTGGGTAGTAGAGTGCTCTCTATATGACAACGACAATGACTCATGTGTTTGTGTGTAATTTTGTATCGAGTTCCAGAGTATTTGAATAAGGATGGGAGAAAACCTATTTATTCACGTCATCTCTCCTCTGTAATGTGTTGTCTTCTTTTAGTTGTGTTGATAGCATGTCATTCACACCCACCCCCACATAGTGAACAAGTTAACAGGTACTCTGCAGTCTACTGTAAGCCCAAGACAAGGTCGTATCTATGCTTTGGTCAGGTGGGCCTGCTGGCTTTGTGCACACAGGACCCTCCACCTGCTCTCTGTTTCTCTGTCTCTATGTGGTTTTCAGCAGGATGTCTTTGTGGTGTCACTGTTGTTCTCCCTATCTTTACTTGTAATTCATGTTGCCCCTGACAGTTTACAGCCACAGCAAAACAGTTATTTATTAAACTGACTCTAAAATATATTTAGTTACCTGAAATCAGTTACACACCACAGAGAACTGCTGATGAACCCTATTTGAACTCTCTGAGTGAACCGACTCATGTGTGATACATTTATTCTAGATTCATCGGCTCAGGGGGAGGGGCGAGTTGATGATGATGTCATGGGTGAACTTTCAGTACATTCTCAATCAGACAAGTCTTATAAGACTACTGCAGGATGCTCTGTCAGAAGGAGAGCAATAGAGGAGGATCCTCCCTCTGATAGATTGCGTCCTATGAGAACAGCACTAACCAGAGAATGAAACAGACTACATAAAATGTGTCACATGCATTAGTTAATAAGCTGGGGTGTCATGTCAGCCACGTACTCTCGGTGGTACACATCAGTTAGTGCATGTTTCTGTAAATTATATACAGGGAATGTATGACTGACTAAAATGTACGTGTTTCATTCTTTAAGTGTTTCCCCCACATATGTTTTTTTAAACCTTTATTTAACCAGGTAGGCTAGTTGAGAACAAGTTCTCATTTACAACTGCGACCTGGCCAAGATAGAGCAAAGCAGTTCGACACATAGAACAACTTTCTCTTGCCTATGGAAGTTACACATGAAATAGGCAATGGTGGCGAAGTAATTACAATATAGGAATTAAACACTGGAATGGTAGATGTGCAGAAGCTGAATGTGCAAGTAGAGATACTGGCTGCAAAGGAGCAAGATAAATAAATAAATACAGTATGGGGATGTGGTAGTTGAATGGGCTATTTACAGATGGGCTATTTACAGATGGGCTATGTACAGGTGCAGTGATCTGTGAGCTGCTCTGACAGCTGGTGCTTAAGTTAGTGAGGGAGATAAGAGTCTCCAGCTTCAGTGATTTTTGCAGTTCGTTCCAGTCATTGGCAGCAGAGAAATGGAAGGAAAGGCAGCCAAAGGAAGAATTGGCTTTGGGGCTGACCAGTGAGATATACCTGCTGGAGCGTGTGCTACGGGTGGGTGCTGATATGGTGACCAGTGAGCTGAAATAAGGCGGGGCTTTACCTAGCAGAGACTTGTAGATGACCTGGAGCCAGTGTGTTTGGCGGCAAGTATGACGTGAGGGCCAGCCAACGAGAGCGTACTGGTCCCAGTGATGGGTAGTATATGGGTCTTTGGTGACAAACTGGTGATAGACTGCATCCAATTTGTTGAGTAGAGTGTTGGAGGCTATTTTTTAAATTACATCGCCAAAGTCGAGGATCGGTAGGATGGTCAGTTTTACGAGGGTATGTTTGGGAGCATGAGTGAAGGATGCTTTGTTGCGATATAGGATGCTGATTCTTGACTTAATTTTGGATTGGAGATGCTTAATGTGAGTCTGGAAGGAGAGTTTACAGTCTAACGAGACAGCTAGATATTTGTAGAAGTCAGAACCATCAAGAGTAGTGATGCTGCGGACAGGTGCGGACAGCGATCGGTTGAATAGCATGCAATTAGTTTTACTTGTATGTAAGAGCAATTGGAGGCCACGGAAGGAGACTTGTATGGCATTGAAGCTCACCTGGAGGTTAGATAATATCCTCTTGAAGCTAGGGGGCACTATTTTTATGTTTGGAAAAATAACGTTCCCAAAGTAAACGGCCTATTTCTCAGGACCAGATGCTAGAATATGTATATAATTGACAGATTATGATAGAAAACACTCTAAAGTTTCCAAAACTGTCAAAATATTGTCTGTGAGCATAACAGAGCTGATATTGCAGGCGAAACCCTGAGGAAAATCAAACCAGGAAGTGGCTTCTATTTTGAAAACTCCATGTACCATAGCCTGCCTTCGCCCCATTTAAAGGGATATCAACCATATTCCTTTTCCTATGGCTTCCTCAAGCTGTGAACAGTCTTTAGACATAGTTTCAGGCTTTTATTTTGAAAAATGAGCGAGAAAGAACCCATCGCGTCAGTGGATGGCTGGGTGCCAGCAGAGTTTTTCATGCGCAACAGCCATTTTCTTTCTCTCGCCTATGGAAGAAGCTACATTCCGGTTGACATATTATCGATTATATATTGTAAATACAACCTGAGGATTGATTATAAAAAACATTTGACATCTTTCTACGCACTATTTGAATTTTACTACGATACTATTTGGAATTTTCGTCTGCGATGTCGTGACCGCTCGAGCTTGTGAATTTCTGAACATAACGCGTCAAACAAGTGGAGGTATTTTGGATATAAAAATCATCTTTATGGAACAAAAGGAACATTTATTATGTAACTGGGAGTCTCGTGAGTGCAAACATCCGAAGATTATGAAAGGTAAGTGATTTAATTTATTGCTTTTCTGACTTTCGTGACCAATCTACTTGGCTGCTAGCTGTTTGTGATATTTTGTCTACTGAGAGATGTTCTTACATAAACGCTTGTTATGCTTTCGGCAAAAAGCTTTATTGAAATCTGACACACCAGGTGGATTAACAAGTTAAGCTGTGTTTTGCTATATTGCACTTGTGATTTCATGAAAATGAAATAGTTTTAGTAATTTAATTTGAATTTGGTGCTCTGCAATTCAGCGGAAGTTGATGACAATTATCCCGCTAAAGGGATAGGTGCACCAAGAGGTGCTCCTAATTTAACAATTTGGCATACAAGTTTTTTAATAAGGCATATGAACGTTCACATATTCCAGGAGGAATTTCTGCCAAAAAACAAATTTTGATTATAAAAAAAAGTTTACGTTAAAATGGCTCTCCTGTGAAGTAGTGACGCGCAACATACCCCTAGTTTCCTGAAACGAGTAACATATACTCATGGTGCTCCACCCCTGTTCACCCTTATACTGTGGCATTCTGCAATAGCATTGAATATCCCCTACGATATTCAGCTTTTTTTTTCTTCACGGCTGGTCATGCTTACCACCTTGCTACTCCTACCCTAGCCAACATCTCAGCACCCCTTGCAGCAACCCCCCCCCCCCCCCCACCCCGTCTTCAAAGGGGGAGACACCACTCTAGTCACTCTAGACCACTCAAGACACTCTAGACAATTTAGACCACTCTAGACCTATCTAGACCTATATCTGTCCTGCCCTGACATTTATGGAATCTTCAATGCCGAGTTAATAAACAGATCACCAACCATTTCGAATCCCACCGTACCTTCTCCACTATACAATCTGGTTTCAGAGCTGGTCATGGGTGCACCTCAGCCACGCTCAAGGTCCTAAACGATATCATAACCACCATCGACAAAAGACAGTACTGTGCAGCCGTCTTCATCGACCTGGCCAAGACGTTCGACTCTGTCAATCACCGCATTCTTATTGGCAGACTCAATGGCCTTGGTTTCTCAAATGATTGCCTCGCCTGGTTCACCAACTACTTCTCTGATGGAGTTTAGTGTGTCAAATCGGAGGGCCTATTGTCCGGACCACTGGCAGTCTCTATGGGGGTGCCACAGGGTTCAATTCTTTGGCTGACTCTTTTCTCTGCATATAACAAAGATGTTGCTCTTGCTGCTGGTGATTCTCTGATCTACCTCTACACAGACAACACCATTCTGTAAACAGCAGGCCCTTCTATAGACCTCCAAACAACCTTCAACACCATACAACTCTCCTTCCGTGGCCTCCAACTGCTTTTAAATGCTAGCAAAACTAAGTGCATGTTCTTCAACCGATTGCTGCCCGCACCCTCCCGCACGACTAGCATTACTACGCTGGATGGTTCTGATCTAGAATATGTGGACAACTACAAATACCTAGGTGTCTGGTTAGCCTGTAAACTCTCCTTCTAGAATCGGCTTCCTATTTCGCAACAAAGCCTCCTTCACTCATGCCGCCAAACATACCCTCGTAAAACTGACTCTCCTACCGATCCTTGACTTCGGCTAAGTCATTTATAAAATAGCCCCCAACACTCTACTCAGCAAACTGGATGTAGTCCATCACAGTGTTATCCGTTTTATCACCAAGCCCCATATACTACCCACCACTGCGACCTGTATGCTCTCGTTGGCTGGCCTTCACTACATATCCATCACCAAACCCACTAGCTCCAGGTCATCTATGTCTTTGCTAGGTAAAGCCCCGCCTTATCTCACCTCACTGGTCACCAAAGCAACACCCACCTGTAGTATGCACTCCAGCAGGTATATTGCACTGGTCATCCACAAAGCCAACACTTCCTTTGGCCGCCTTTCCTTCCAGGTCTCTGCTGCCATTGACTGGAACGAATTGCAAAAATCCATGAAGCTGGAGTCTTGTATCTCCCTCTCTAACTTTCAGCATCAGCTGTCTGAGCAGCTCACTGATCTCTGTACCTGTACACAGCCGATCTGTAAATAGCACACCCAATTTCCTCATCCCCATATTATTACTTACCCTCTTGCTCTTTTGCTCCACAGTATCTCTACTTGCAGGCCCCTATGGTAGACCCAGGGTCAGGGCCAGATCAGGAGGCAGTGATGGTGTGTCCAGGGTAGATGGTCGAACAGCTCGGACCACAGGAGCAGGAATAGGTAGTGTGTCCCCCATAGTCAGGTTGGGAGGTTGAGCTCAGTGGTAGCAGGACCAGGACTGGAGCTAGGCTTCCTGGACACCCCGAATGGGACCAGGGCTGTGGCTGGGTCAGTTGAGGCTGTACTGTCTACAGCTGGTGACAGTGGTGTGGCTGTGGCCCCCAATGGGCCTAGGTTAGGGCTGGACTAGTCATCGGAGTTAGCAGCAGGTGGGTTCAGTGCTGCTGAAGGGTCTCCTAATGCAGGGACATGCAGAGAGTCAGAGGACGGCAGGGCCTCTGCCGCTGCCAGTGTGACCTGTATAGTTAAGAGGGTGGGCAAGTGCCCGGCCCCATAGTAACCTCCCTAGAAACCTATCAGGGCGAGTTTGAGAGGCAGGAACAGGAGTGAAGTGTGCAGCTCAGGGTTGCGAGGTGCTGATAACAGTCACCGGCATTGCTTTTGTAATAAGTGATTTGGGGGAAACTGAGAAGAGGGGGTGTCTCTGTGTTAATGTCAGCTGGTGCACAATATCTAATATTAAGAAATTCTCAAGGCTCTGCTCGCCTAAGTTAGAATACCCCATGATAAGGTGTAGACCATACTATTTACCAATAAATTTTTTATCCATATTTTTCATAGATGTCAATTTACCACCACAAACCAAATGCTCACCCAGAGGCAGAGCTCCTAGTGGCCAGAGCCTTTAATGCAGGAAAAGTCAAATCTGTTTTACCTCACATCTGTTAGCATGTCACTTGTGTAACTAGATGTTAAAACACTCTAGATCACCTTCACTCCACACACAGAGACGCATACATAGTTCTCCCTGGCACACCATTTAAATATGACCATAACTGTATCAATTAAATGTATTTATAAAGCCCTTTTTACATCCGCCGCTGTCACATAGGGCTGTACAGAAACCCAGCCTAAAACCCCAAACAGCAAGCAATGCAGATGTAGAAGCACAAGAAATAAAAAAATAAAAAACTTCCTAGAAATGCCAGACCCTAGGAAGAAACCTAGAGAGGAACCAGGCTCTGAGGGGTGGCCATTCCTCTTCTGGCTGTGCTGGGTGAAGATTATAACAGAACATGGCCAAGATGTTCAAACGTTCATAGATGACAAGCAGGGTCAGATAATAATAATCACAGTGGTTGTAGAGGGTGCAACATGACAGCACCTCAGGAGTAAATGTCAGTTGGCTTTTCATAGCTGATCATTCAGAGTTTGAGATAGCGGGTGCGGAAGACAGAGAGTCCAAAACAGCAGGTCCGGGACAAGGTAGCACATCCAGTGAACAGGTCAGGGTTCCATAGCCGCAGGCAGAACAGTAGAAACTGAAGCAGCAGCATGACCAGGTGGAATGGGGACAGCAAAGATGCATCAGGCCAGGTAGTCTTGAGGTATGGTCCTAGGGCTCATGTCCTCCGAGAGAGAGAGAGAGAGAGAGAAAGAAAGAAAGAAAGAATTAGAGAGAGCTTACTAAAATTCATACAGGACACTGGGTGAGACAGGAGAAATACTCCAGATATAGCAGACTGACCCTAGCCCCCCGAAACTATTTCAGCATAAATACTGGAGGCTGAGACAGGAGCGGTATCATCCTGATTCCTCCTTACAAGCAAAAACTCAAACAGGAAGTACCAGCTACACCCTCAATGCGGAAGTGTTCCAATGAAGCGGATGTTAAGCTACACGACTGTTTCACTAGCACCGACTGGACCAAGACAGAATCCTACTACACCGGTTCTGATGCTCGGCGAATGTGGCAGGACTTGCAAACTATCACAGATTACAAAGGGAAACCCAGCTGTTAGCTGTCCGGTGATGCAAGCCTACCAGATGATCTAAATACCTTCTATGCTCGAGTGTGATGTTAGGCCACTAGAACAATGGACCTACTCAATAACACTATCATGGGAGGGCATTCTAGCCATCTTTTCATTTGAGTGTAAATAATGAATGAAAGATCACTAAAAAAAGACTACGTTGATGTGTTTGTTATATGTTTTTCATAGATGTTTTTAATGAGGTGAAGATACTGTGTTGTGATAGAAGCCCGAATGGTTGACACCTGCATTGCTTGCTGTTTGGGGTTTTAGGCTGGGTTTCTGTACAGCACTTTGAGATACCAGCTGATGTACGAAGGGCTATATAAATACATTTGATTTGGTTTTGATTTGATTTGATTTGACAATGTCATAGCATGCAAATTCCAAAATGGTCACAAATTTGAGTATCTTAGACAACTGTAGCTGAAGTGATAAATAATAAGTGAAACCTTGCTTCAAAAATGTGTCCTCAATTTGTACAAATCTAAACGATGAGATTCTACCTGTAGGACAATTCTGAAACTCTGAACTGTACAAGATACACGTAAAGACCACAGTCATGCCTGAGTGAGGCGTAAACAAATATTATGCAGTCCAATTCGACCAATCACCTGTAACTTCATTGTTGAAGCGTTGTCTACATGGGTGGACTCTTTCCACTCAAGACCCAAGTTGTGAAGAGCTGACAACTTTAAAGATGATCGCACTGTGTCTGATATTTCCACTTCTCCTAGAGATGGGTAAGTCAATATTTTACATTTCTCTGCTTATGTGATGTCCAAACTTGATTTGGAGACACAAGGTATCCAATTATTGTTCTACAGACATTTTGACAATCCAAGGTTGTAATTGAGATATGTAACAGCTAATATATAATAATGTTCTCTAGTTCATGGACTAGCTTGGACTGAGTCCTCATCCATCAGTCAGAAGAATGGTCTCATGTCAGCCAACGTTGGAGACACAGTGGTTTTGCTCTGCTTCAACAAAGGCGACGTGGGAATAATGTTCTCCTGGTACAAGCAAAGTTTTGGAAATATTCCTCAGCTCATCTCGACAATCTATAAGTATGACAGGAATGCAACATTTTACCATGAGTTTAAGGATAACCCTCGCTTCTCAGTAGAAGGTGGCCAAGGAAAAAATCACCTAATGATAGCAGATGTGGAACTCTCTGATACAGGCACATACTATTGTGGAAGTGCTTTTGGAAACAATGTGGAGTTTGGACAAGGATTCATTCTCATCATAAAAAGTAAAGAGAAAGTTATTATTATGATGATTTTTTTTGTAAATCTGAATTTACTTGTATACAGTGTAAATATGATGCATTCACTGGATAAGATGCGATCTTCATTGAATCAATTTTGATTTATAAAACTTGCCATAGGGATACGCTAGAGAGATGAAATGTGTTTATTGACCTTCTTGTCAGGTTCCGGGTCCAGAAATATGCCTGTTATGCATCAGTCTGTGTCTGAGTCAGTCCAGCCAGGAGATTCTGTGACTCTGAACTGTACAATACACACAGAGACCTGTGCAGGAGAACACAGTGTCTATTGGTTCAGACATGGCTCAGGAGAATCCCATCCAGGAATCATTTACACCCATGGAGACAGGAGTGATCAGTGTGAGAAGAACCCTGAGGCTGGGTCTCCTACACAGAGTTGTGTCTACAACCTCCCCAAGAGGAACCTCAGCCTCCTTATGCTGGGACTTACTACTGTGCTGTGGCCTCATGTGGGGAGATACTGTTTGGGAACGGGACCAAGCTGGATGTTGTCCGTAAGTGATAATTCTGATATGTTCTGATATTATTTCATGGTGCTATGAAGAAACTCAATGCCTGGTGGAGCAAAATGTCCTGAATCTCCTCTATTACTGTCTGTATTTCTACAGATGGTTGTAAGGAGGACCGTGTTCTCTTGGTGTACTGTCTGGGTGCAGCGTTGGGTCTGTGTTTCATCATCATCATTGTCCTTGGTTGTGTTTTGTATAAGATCAGCAGTAGAGAATGTGAACAGTGCAGAGGTAAGTTTTATCAATGTGCAATATGCTGAAACTGTTGGTACAGGGAACATGACATGTTTTTGATCATAAAACTTTTGATTATAATTATGATGTTGATGATGATGATGATGATGATGTTGATGATGATGATGTTGCTGATGATGTTGTTGTTGTTGATGATGATGATGTTTTTGTTGTTGTTATTGTTGATGATGATGATATTGTTTGATTAAAAGGGGCGCCCCCTCAGCCAAGTACTCCGGCAGTCCCCAGTCATAACCAGGTACACACACCTTGCATTTTTTGAGCTGTTGCTGAATCAATGTTTTTTTTTATTCAATCAAAATATGAACATTTACACTTTGGTATTGTGTGATTTTCTCTCAGATTTTGCCCTTGCTCTTAAATTTCTACAGCGGTTTCACTGGTGGGTTTGCAGGGAAGAACAATGACACCACAACTGATTTTGGGCAACAACATCAGAGTTGATTGAGGTTTATGCTCAATGTAACATTAGCTCATCCTGATGACAATATGTGCATATATGCATGCATGGAGTCCATTCTATTGACTAACTCTTTCAGTCATCTCTCCTTCGTAAGCTGTATCCTGTATCACATCTCTCTGTGATGTTCTGAATGCCCCTAAATAGATTTTCCACTCATGTAAACTCATCTCTAACCCCCAGCAATGACTGTCAGCCCTCATCACACGCTCTCTACACACAACTCGGTGCATTGTAACCACAACACACCCGTATCACCGAGGGCCCATTTCAGACTTAGGCAATACATGCCGTTCCTACGCACTCCTTTCCTGCACACTTCTCAGTAGTTGCTATTCAGACTTACTTTATGCAGGTGTGTAACGGGCTTTGCAGGCGTGGTTCCCTTGCATGCGCTGAATAAATTAAATGAAACTGCTGAAAACCCTCCCACTTACTGACCAGCTGATTTTCTAATGGAGTTTCCATTCAATCAGGTATTAAGTACATTTGTTTAAAACTATCCCTACATTTGGTGTACCTTTAATTTGAATTTCTCGCCAGTCTCACTAGAATATAGAGAGGGAACTGTTCATAATATTAGGGTGTAACACGATACAAATGGTAAAAGATACAGTGAACAATTTGGGCATATAATTAAAACATTATAGAATTATAGTTATAAGGCCAGAATTTCACTGTGGAAAAGGTGATATGTTGATATGCTTCAGTTTGCTGCTATGTGACTGGTTTCATATTTGTCTCAAGCGATCATAAGGTAAAATAGATATAAAACAATGGTAATGTATATTTACAATCCCTTCATCCCAAAATATTACTAATTTATCTTGCTCTTATCAACAGCCTTTATCAATTTGTAAATTACAGTATATATAAAACTGTATTTCTATCAGAAAAAAGAAAGTAGTTGTTGTTCCACTTGGAACTGAGGTTGCTGGACCTTTATAAAACTTTTCATTGTGCATAAAGTTGGTGATATTATGAGGTCAGAATATGGCGTGTCTGTAGACACACCTTCATTTCTTTGAACTCCACCCAAAACGAATAGTTAATAGCATTAATAGCATGCTTTTCTCAAGCTTAAATTCAAAGTCAGAATAAGCTTAGAGAGAAAGGTGCATAAAAAAGAAATTATGTTCCATTCATGCGATCTTAGGTTGGGCCGGAATCGGCCCCTAAGATCACAACTCTCTTTTACTGAGAAAAGACTGAAATAAAAACAAACTTCTTATCTGAGTACATTTTCAACATATTTTGTATTGTTGAGAGACTGGTTTCAAATATGACAATGTGCACATTGTGACTGAGCAGTTTTAACAAAACTGCACGTAACCTTGCGGTTAAATGCGTTGAGCGTTGGGCCAGTTACCAAGCCAACTATTTGAAAACATCTGTTGATGTGCCCTTGAAGCCCTAATTGCTCCTGTAAGTCATTCTGAATAATAGCGTCTGCTAAATTACTCACATGTAAAATGTTAACTATTGACAAAATGTGAATATATAAGTCCACCATGCAGGACTGCAATTCATATATCTTTCAATAGGGGGCAGCAGTGCATATACAAGTCCCTGTCACTGTTTTACCAGTAGATTCACAGCAACTTTAAGAAGTTGTCAAAAGGTTCAAATTGTTCACTAATTTGATGAAGTATCTTTGAAAACTTGCTTTCCTGTGATGGTTCATGTGCATAGTCGAAATAGCTGTCAAACAAATGCAAATGACCAACAAAGATGTATGTTAGACGCTATAACATGGGTGATATAGTGATTACATTGTTATTACACATCTATAACATGTTATAAACCCATTTCAGCGTCATAAAATCACATGCATCAAACAGCATAGGGTGTCATCATCACTAGATTATTACTACTAACATCAGCTAATTCATTAAAAGTTTAGTAACTAGGAGTCACAAATACCCAAAATAAAATTGGTAGCAGAATGATCTGTACATGACAAAGATAATGACTTGTGTTGACGTGTACATTTGTATTGAGTTCCAGGGAGGAGTTGAATAAGAATGGGAGACAATCTATTTATTCACGCCATCTCTCCTCTGTAATGTGTTGTCCTCTTTTAGTAGTGTTGATAGCTTGTCACTTACAACCACCCCAACACAGTGAACAAGTTCAGAGGCCCTCTGCGGTCTTCTTTTAGCACAAAACAAGGTCGTATCTATGCTTTGGTCAGGTGGGTCTGCTGGCTTTGTGCACACAGGACCCTCCTACCTGCTCTCTGTGTCTCTGTGTCTCTATGTGGTTTTCAGCAGGATGTCTCTGTGGTGTCACTGTTGTTCTCATAATCTCCTCCGCTTCACTTCTCACAATTTCTACACAGGCTTTGCCAAAGACCGCTTGCAGCCATAGCAAATTAACTCTTTATAAACTGACCCTGATATACAGTATATATATATATACAGTATTTAGTTACCTTATATCAGTTACAAACCACAAAGAACTGCTGATTAACCCTATTTGAACTCTCTGAGTTAACAGTCTCATGTGTGATACCATCTATTCTAGATCTATGGACAAAGGGGAGGGGACAGTTTATGATGATGTCATCTGAGAACTTTCAGTATATTCACAATCAGACAATCGTTATAAGACTACTGCAGGATGCTCTGTCAGAGACCAATAGAGGAGGATCCTCATTCTGATAGATGTATGAGAATCAAATCTAATTTTAAAACACTAAACAGAGAGTGAAACAGACTAGATGAAGTGTGTCATGTAAGGGTTGGCTGGTTGACTGGTTGACTGGTGTCCAATCAGACATGCACTCTCGGGTGTTACACATTAGTCAGTGCATGTCTCTGTGAAGGATATAGAGGGAATGAGACTGACATACAATGTACTTGTTTCATTCTGTGGGTGTTTTCCCATATGTACTCTGCGACCCCCCTTCACCTTTATACTGTACATGACAAGGCATGCTCTAGACACAACAGACCTTCTATGGGTCACCTGGAGTACTATAACTGTCTTAATAAATTGACCAGCTGGACCAAAAAATATTTATTTTCTTTCAAAAACTTTAGTTACAAAATACTGTACACTTATAAGGGACACAGTTGAGTGGCACTACTGAGGTTAATTAAAGGATATGGGCTAACACATAAAAAAGGGCAAAAAATTTAGCCTTTACATATTTAAAAGGGCATTGACAACCAACAAAGGTCTGAATTTAATAGACCATGCTATAATTCCACATCTGGTAATACATTATGTCATGTTGGAGGCCTAAGATGAAAACCAAGAGACAAAATTGGAGATTGTATATGCTGTGGGGGAGAAACTTCACTTGGGCTTGGGCTAGGCTGGGTTGGGATGGGCTCAGTACCAGGCACTAGAGAGGGGAATAGGATCCTTTACTGTTTGTCCAAACATCAAAAGAAAATTGGTCTTAATAAATTTAATTTCCCAGATAAATAAGCAGATTACCAAGCCACGATTTTGTCGGCTTGATCTAATAACTCTGACTTGATTGTCTTCTTTAAAAGTCTGTCTGGGCTTCTCAAACTATGGTAAATACACTTGCTAAACAGTAGCTTTTATTCCTGTTCAGACAGCCAATAGAGTCTCTCAGTTCAGTGTTCCCTCCTACTGTATGACGGCTACATGTAAAGTGTCATCATAAAAGAGGTTTCCTGTTGTCAAACCTTCACACGATACAATGCAGAAAGGTTTGACATTACAATGAAGATCAGACATTGGTCAATGTTTTTGTTTTACACCAACTTCAGTAAGTACACATTTTGAATGATGCTTTTTCAAATAATTTCATGCCATAGTCTTATGAATCCATTTAAATGACTAGCAGTATGCATATGAAAAGTATAATGAGATGTACTGTCTCCATAATGGGTAGAAATAATTTTTGATCAGATCTTTTACAGTTTGTGCATTGTCTAAGGACATTATTCAATCCTGGGATTTGTTCTGGGATGGGAGGTAGTGTGACTATCCCTTGCTTTGGTTCATCTGATATGGTGACCTACACTACATGGCCAAAAGTATTTGGTCACGTGCTCGTCGAATGTCTCATTCCTAAATCATGGGTATTAATATGGAGTTGGTCCCCCTTTTCCTGCAATAACAGCCTCCAATCTTGTAGGAAGGCTTTCCACTAGATGTTGGAACATTACTGTGGGGACTTGCTTCCAATCAGCCACAAGAAAATGATTGAGGTCAGGCACTGATGTTGGACGATTAGGCCTGGCTCGCAGTCCGAGTTCCAATTCAACCCAAAGGTGTTCGATGGGATTGAGGTCAGGGCACTGTGCAAGTCTGTCAAGTTCTTCCACAACAATCTCGACAAACCATTTCTTTATGGACCTCGCTTTGTGCACAGGGGCATTGTTATGCTGAAACAGGAAAGAGCCTTCCCCAAACTCTTTCCACAAAGCCCCGAATCAGATTTGTCCATCAGACTGCCAGATGGTGAAGCGAGATTCAACACTCCAGAGAACACGTTTCCACTGCTCCAGAGTCCAATGGCATGGAGCTTTACACCACTCCAGATGACGTTTAGCATTGCGCATGGTGATCTTAGGCTTGTGTCATAAACCGGCTCAAAGCCCGTAACAAAAGGGAGACAACGTAGAGATAAGGAGTAACAAAATATATATTTATTGAATAAAGTACACTAAGTACAATATACAATGGTGTGTGTAATCAGTAATCAGTAGTGTAAGTGAGTGTTTTGCATGCATGAATGTGATAATGCAGGGTGTTGAAAGGTGCCAAAGCAAACAACCAAAAGGCCACCAAGATACACAACAAAATCTGTAAAGGTGTCTGTATGGAGAGAGTCTCCTCCATGAATGGGGAAGAGGTCTATTTATCCTGGGACACACCGAGCCCAGGTGTTTCCCATGTAGCTGACGACCCTCCCAACTCCGCCCACCAGCATCCTAATAAGGAAACAAGAACGAAGAGAGAATACGGCAGACAGAGTGGGAGGGTTGTCACAATTGTGAAGCTCCAGACGAACAGATTTTGTGCTGATGCTGATTCCAGAGGCTGTTTGGAACTCTGTACTTGCAATAGAGGACATCCTATTTTTACGTGCAACGCATTTCAGCACTCGGCGGTCCTGTTCTGTGAGCTTGTGTGGCCTACCACTTTGCGGCTGAGCCGTTGTTGCTGCTAGAAGTTTCCACTTCACAATAACAGCACTTTGACCAGTTGACCAGGGCAGCTTTAGCAGGGCAGACATTTGACTTTAAGAATAAAATGACAGACGTAGTATGTTTCAAGTGTTTTCAATGTTTTATAATTCATCTTTTAGCGGGGACGCCTCAGCAGAGAAATTATGGGAATCCTCATGCCAACACATCAGACCAACAAGTCAGCAGGATTGCTGTATCAAGAATGGGACTTTTAAGAGTATTAAAGCAAAATATTACAGCATTACATTTGACCCAGAGTCTTAATTGAGTGAGTCTGTGTTTCATCCTCATACTGTAGCTACAGGATGGGAATGATGCCATAAACTATGCTGTCCTGAAGTTCACTGACAAGAATAGTACCACGCCAGGAGACAGAGGAGAGAACGGAGAGAACAGAGAGAGGAAGAAACCATCTACTCAGGTGTGAGTCATCAAGACAGGGTGTAACAGAGTAGGGTCATCCAATCAGCATCATTCTAAGTTAAGCCCCACCCCTCCTCTGAACTCCAATTTGATCTTGACATTGTCCTTGTGACCTGGCTATTTTGTACACTTCTGATTTACTGTAGGATGTCATTGCAGGGGCTCTAATTTTGCTGAATATATGCAGTACCAGTCAAACGTTTGGACACAACTACTCATTCAATGTTTTTTCTTTATTTTTACTCTTTTCTACATTGTAGAATAATAGTGAAGACATCAAAACCAGTTCTAACCAAAAGAATGTTAAACAAATAAAAATATATTTTATATTTGAGATTCTTCAAAGTAGACACCCAGTATCTCTACCGCTGCTGTCTCTAGAGAGTTGAAAACAGCAGGTCTGGGACAGGTAGCACGTTCAGTGAACAGGTCAGGGTCCCATAGCCACAGGCAGAGCAGTTGAAACTGGAGCAGCAGCACGACCAGGTGGACTGGGGACAGCAAGGAGTCATCAGGCCAGTTAGTCCTGCTACAGAGAGAAAAGAAAGAAAGAAAGAAAGAAAGAGAGGAAGAAAGAGAGGAAGAAAGAGAGGAAGAAAGAGAGAGAAAAAGAGAGAGAGAATTAGAGAGAGCATGCTTAAATTCACACAGGACACAAGATAAGACAGGGAGAAATACTCCAAATATTACAGACTGACCCTAGCCACCTGACACATAAACTATTGTAGCATAAATACTGGAGGCTGAGACAGGAGGGGTTGGGAGACACTGTGGCCCCGTCCGACGATACCCCCGGACAGGGTCAAACAGGACATATGTACCAGTAGTCTCAGCCACCGACCCAAATGATGAAAAAATACAAACCATTAACTCTGACTTTATAGTATTTTAAGACATACAGTGCATTCGGGAAGTATTCAGACCCCTTGACTTTTTCCACATTTTGTTACATTACATTCTTATTAAAAATGTTGTTTTAATAAATGTTTTCCTCATCAATCTAAACACAATACCCCATAATGACAAAGTGAAAACCGGTTTTTGGAAGAAAAAAATAATAATTCTTACAAATAAAAAACTGTGATACATTATTTACATAGGTATTCAGACCCTTTGCCATGAGACTTGAAATTGAGCTCAGGTCCATCCTGTTTCATTGAGATGTTTCTAGAAATTGATTGGAGTCCACCTGTGGTAATTGCAATTGATTGGGCATGATTTGGAAAGGCACACACCTGTCTATAAAAAGGTCCCACAGTTGACAGTGCAGAGCAAATATCTAGCCATGAGGTCGAAGGAATTGTCCGTAGAGCTACGAGACAGGATTGTGTCGAGGAACAGATCTGGGGAAGGGTACCAAAATATTTCTGCAGCATTGAAGGTCCCCAAGAACACAGTGGCCTCCATCAGTCTTAAATGGAAAATGTTTGGAACCCCCAAGACTCTTCCTAAAGCTGAGCAATCAGGGGAAAAGGGCCTTGGTCATGGAGGATGTCACTCAACCCGATGGTCACTTTGACAGAGCTCCAGAGTTCCTCTGTGGAGATGGGAGAACCTTCCAGAAGGACAACCATCTCTGCAGCACTCTACCCATTAGGCCTTTATCGTAGAGTGGCCAGACGGAAGCCATTCCCCAGTAAAATGCACGACAGCCCGCTTGGTTTGCCAAGAGACACCGAAAGGACTCTGACCATGAGAAACAAGATTCTCTGGTCTGATGAAACCAAGATTGTCTTAACAAGAGATGGTGATGGTTGTTTTACACAGGTATCCTTGATTTAGTTGTGTACTGTTAGCTAGCTAGCTAACGTTATCTGGCTGGATTCCTAGCATTGGAAGTTTAAGACCATGTTTAACCATTGTTCTCTCTCTTAACTCTGGTCTTAACAAGAGATGTTCATGGTTGTTTTATACAGGTATCCTTGATTTAGTTGGCGTGGGCTACGACCAAACAGTTGCCTGTGTTGAGTTGGGTTAATACTATGTTATTTCATAGTTTTGATGTAGAAAATGTAGAAATTAATAACAATTAAGAAAAACCCTTGAATGATTAGGTGTGTCAAAACCTTTGACTGGTACTGTTTATTTAAGGGATAATGAACGAGGGGCTATGTGTTCAGTGGAAAATAATGAATGGCGTGGAAGGTGTGGTCCACAATGTGCTAGCTCATAGATAATATATATATATGCATACATACAGTGGGGAGAACAAGTATTTGATATACTGCCGATTTTGCAGGTTTTCCTACTTACAAAGCATGTAAAGGTCTGTAATTTTTATCATAGGTACACTTCAACTGTGAGAGACGGAATCTAAAACAAAAATCCAAAAAATCACATTGTATGATTTTTAAGTAATTAATTTGCATTTTATTGCAAAGGGTACTTCCTGAATTGACTGGAATTTAAATGGAATTGACCCCAACCTTGACTGTAAGGTAACTGAAATTGTCCTCTACCTTAGCACAACTCCCATACTGTAACGCCTATGCAAATAAGAATGCAAATTTATTATTTTATGTCTAAATCTTAGCAAAAAGTGGGTCCTTTACCTCTAAACGGTTTACACTGTGGTATATTTCCCTCTCCAACTATGTACTCTGTCCTGTTAGTTCCAGACATGTCCATGCATCTGAATGTATCTCAGCCTGTGAGGACAGAACCATTGACCCTGGGGGGTTCTGTGAACCTTGAATGTTTCTCCACATTAGAAACATTAGACATTAGTGTTATCCTGGTAATGGCTGAAACACACCCAAGGACATGGACTTTTACCCATTGTAACAACCTACTATTAAAACGTGCAATTTCATGTTGCAAAGGATGAAATAAACTTTAATCTGAAGCTTTGCCCTCACTGATGTTGGAATGTATCATTGTGGAATATTCTGGTATAATGAATGCTATTTTGGAAATGGTGCACATCTCATGATTCAAGGTCAGTATAGAAATGGGAAGAGATTGCAAGACAGTAAAAACATTGAGTATAAATATTCAGATTTTTTTTCCCACTAAGAATTTTTAAATGTTGCATGGTTCTTTTTAGCCAATGAATCTACTCAAGTGAAAGGAACCAAGTCTGACAATGAAGGTAAGATATTTGAACAGCTGATCTCTGAAAAATGTCTGTACATGTTATCTTATCCTCACACGGGGTACCAAATGTAGGTACAGTGTTATAAATTATGTGTTTGTGTTTTTCTGGTCAGCAACATTAAGAAATCCCTTATTATATGTATAAATTGTTCACCTTCTCAAGAGAAAAAAAACAGAATTGCTGAACTACATTACATTGTTGCTATCATTATTATCCTGATAGTAGCAAACATTCTCCTGACAATCTTGTGGAGGAGAGTTCTGCAATAATTTAAATAGTGTGTTAAAGTGTATCTTTGTCATGCCTTATACAAAATATATGATGAATAAATGTATATTATATAATGTATTAATGGCAATCAATTTTATTTCTGCGTTTTGGGTAGCGCCGGCTACCGCAAAATCTGTTGTCTACGTGTCGTGCTGGTATTTTGGGGGGTGTATGCTATCAGATAATAGCTTCTCATGCTTTCGCCGAAAAGCATTTTAAAAATCTGACTTGTTGGCTAGATTCACAACGAGTGTAGCTTTAATTCAATACCCTGCATGTGTGTTTTGATGAACGTTTGAGTTTTAACGAGTACATTTAGCATTTAGCGTAGCGCATTTGCATTTCCAGGTGCCTAGTTGAGACATCTGCGTCTCAAGTAGGAGCAAGAAGTTATATAATGTATTACTGGCAATCAATAATACACAAAAAGTATATGTTTTGTTATTTAATCTAGGGGTGCCAAGGACATTTCACCCTCAGTCCAAGTGAGTAATTTTGCATTACCTATTTTGCATGATGTTAAATTGCTTCACATTCTCATGCTTCTTGTAGGTAGCTGGAGTAATTTAGTAATTGTGGATGAGGTATGTATCTCTCTCTTTATTTTAGAATCTGAACGTGGACAGAGAGAACTATGCTGCACTGAGCTTCTCAATAAACAGATCTGAGTGTGGAAGAGGGAGAGGGCAGCGTGGAGACGTTTGTTTATGCTCCAATACAGCAACAGCTGTGAAATAGTGTTGTTTGAATATATTAACATTCCATAATGTATGTAATGTGTAATTTTGCCAGAATTTAATATTTTTTTAAATGTTATTTCAATAAAGATGCATTTATTTTTTGAATGTATAATTGTACTCGCTGGTGAAGGCTATGTTTAAATGTGGCTGAGTAAAAATGCCATCAAAATAAAAGTAAATAAAACATACCTATCTCTCCAAGAAGCAAAGACGCTTACAATTGTGCAAACATCCTAATAGCTGTCATCTTCTTCAAAACCTGTGTCTTGAGTGGAAACGTTTACCTCTATAGAACAACAGTTCTCAAATGAGGTTATTTAGTTTTCTGTTTTCAAATATAGTTCTATGTTTTCAAATGTAATAAAAGGTCAGAATTTCACTTTTTGGATGAAAAATTAAGTTTAACAAAAGCCTGGCCTTTTTATGGGACAGAAATTATCATCTTCACAACCCACTCCACTTTACAACTCACTCCCCACTCCCCTTTAAGGAGTGGGGATTGCTCAAGGCCTTCTAAGTCTTCACAGAAGTCACAAGGACTTATAAAGTATTCTGATTATATTATTTTTTCAATGACATTCTGATATAATTTTTTCAGTTTGCATTTAAAACGAAAAGGTTCAAAATGAGGACAAAAAAAGATCCATTCAAGATTTCTCATTGGTTGTCCCTGGGGAGAAATGTAGCAAGATAGCTCAACATTGGCTATGCCATCAGAAGCTCGATAGAAGGCACCTGCTATTCAACCATATTAGAGCAGAATTTTGAAGTGACAGTAGAATCAACCAATCACATTTTGACATGTAATGAGTTGGACCATTTTTTTAAAAACGTATGGAAACTTCCACCATTCTTTAACCTGTCTAGGACTGGCCCCCACAACAGCCAGTGAAAGTGCAGGGCGCCAAATTCAAAACAACAAAAATTTCATAATTAAAGTTCCTCAAACATACAGGTATTTTACACCATTTTCAAGATAAAATTCTCGTTAATCCAGCCACAAAATGAAAGCACCACAAATGATTATGTTAGGTTCAGTAGTTATAAAACATGCAGTCATATTGCAGAGAGCCACATCAATTTACAGAAATACTCATAATAAACATTGATAAAGATATGACTATTATACATGGAACTTTAGATAAACTTCTCCTTAATGCAACCGCTGTGTTATATGCATATTCTAGCTTTTACGGCTGAGTAGCAGGCAGCTTGATTTGGGCACATTTTTCATCCAAGCTAAAAACAATACTAGCCCCCTACTCCAAAGAAGTTAAAGCTCGATAGGTCCCCGCACAATTGCAAGCAGTAGTTTTCCCATTGTCTAAGCTAGCTAGTTTTTGTTGTAGGCTAGTGTGCGGCGGCTGCTCTTGTTGGTGAAAATTAAGAAGATGTTGATGCTATATTGTTAGCCTCATGATTTTCGAAATTAACTTTCAACAAGAAGTTGTTTCAAATGATCATCATCTGGTGCGTGGAACAGTTTTTTTTTTATTGCAGCTCACTTGCTGTTGTTAGCTATCCCTTTGAAAATAATGTGTTATGCGTGTGAAACTTTAGATCAAACGGTTAGTGTGTGTGCGTAATGTCATAACGACGTTTGCAATGGGAAGTAATAATTGTACATTTCTATTGGTAAATGTTTATCCTAATGGTTGTGTTTTTGTGATCTTACGATTGGGAGCTATTGGACTATTAATTCCTAGTAAATGGACTGCTTATACCTTTAACATCATCCTGTGTGTGACTGCTGTCTTTCTATCAGTCTAAGTGTTTTACAGAAAGTGTTTGATAATTTGGTACAATGTTTTGAGTTATGTACAATGTTTTGGAAGAGTTTTCCCCCTCTGAAGGCCTAGGTCCAAAAGCCAGGGTACGCCACTGGCTTTAAGGTATACTGTGGGTGAAGTACAAGCCACTGCTCCTGGCAATCGCAGGAGTTCCTAAATTCATTGGTCTGTAGGTGCAGTAAGAAGAGTTCCCCCTATTGGCCAATGTTGAGTCAAATATTTGCACCGATACCGGAACTTGTAGATTCAGTTAGACTTCATTACAAAGTAACAGAGCCGAGCGATTCCATGGAATGACCAACTTTCTTATCACAGAGCTCTGTCTTTATAATTGTTCTTCTTTATATAACACATAGAGTCACGTCCCTCTATATGGATGATAACTCCCCTTGACCTTTCGCCACCATTATCTTCCAGTCTCAGTTATTGCTTGTTAACGCCCACATCTGCTCCGTTCTAGATTATAATGTTGGCGGCGCCTTGGTTATAATACAAAAAAAGAATACATTTATTGCATACATATGTTTCCAGTATTAGTTCTGTTTTCTGCTGACATTATGCTTTTCTGTAACCCTAACCCTAACCCTAACCCTAACCCTATCTAGCTCTGTCCCTTTACCTAAGTTCAGCTCACATTTGTTTTATCCCTTATACATGTTATTCTGTCTCAGTACTTCAAAGTGGACAGTGTGGATACTGCGGATACTGGAAATGTAATCATTGTCATGAGTTTGGCTCCTACACCAACCATCAACAATTCCAGCCAATAGATACCAACTCCAGGAGGTCCTAAAGCCCACTAAAATAAATAAACACAACAGTGAGGGGAATTTCACAGTGAGAACAGATTTAGATTTTGAATGTTTACTGTCAACCACACCCTTTTCAAAGGTTATTACTTTAAAATGGACTAAATATGTTTGACCAACTGTTCTGTTTGTCACATCCTGACCTTAGTTCCTTTTTTTATGTCTCTGTTTTAGGTTGGTCAGGGCGTGAGTTGGGGTGGGCATTCTATGATTTTGTTCTATGTTTTGTATTTCTGCTTTTGGCCTGGAATGGTTCCCAACTTACTTTTCCCATACTTAGGTAGCCTGTGTTCCCACTATGATTTGTAGGTAGTTGTTTTCTGCTTTGTGTATTCACCTGACAGAACTGTTAGTATATCGTTTTGTTGTTTTTGTTTGTGTATTCATTCTTTATTAAAAGTATTATGGATACGTACCATGCTGCACTTTGGTCCTCTTCTCCTTCCACCAACGACAACCGTTACAGAACTACCCACCACCAAAGGACCTAAGCAGCGTGGTAAGGAGGAGCAGCGCTATAAGGAGGAATGGACATGGGAGGACATTCTGGACGGCAAGGGTTGCTACTCCTGGGGGGAGATCCTGGCTGGAAGGGACCATGGGAACAGGTGGAGGCAGCCAGGAGAGCGGAGGCCGCAGGTAAAGGGAGCCAGCGCTTTGAGGGAACACGGCTGGCAAGGAAGCCCGAGAGGCAGCCCCAAACATTTCTTGGGGGGGCACACGGAGAGATTGGCTAAGTCAGGTAGGAGACCTGATCCAACTCCCCATGCTTACCGTGGAGAGAGAGTGACCGGGCAGGCAACATGTTATGCAGTGAGGCGCACAGTGTCCCCAGTGCGCACGTATAGCCCGGTGCGCAACATCACAGCTCCTCGTATCGGCCGGGCTAGAGTGAGCATCGAGCCAGGAGTAATGAAGCCGGCTCAGCGCATCAGGTCTCCAGTGCGTCTCCTCGGCCCGGGTTATATGGCACCAGCCCTACACACGCTGTCGCCGGTTCGCCAGCACAGCCCAGTGCGGTCTGATCCACCCCGCCGCACTTGCCGGGCTACAGGGAGTATCCAGCCAGGACGGGTTGTGCAGGCTCGGTACTCGAGAACTCCAGTGCTCCTCCACGGCCCTGTGTATCCGGTGCCTCCTCCACGCACCAGGCTTCCTGTGGCAGCCCCACGCACCAGGCTGTCTCTCCGTCTCCTCCTTCCAGGTTCTCGCTCCTGTCCGGTGCCTCCAGAGTCTCCCTCCTGTCCGGCGCCTCCAGAGTCTCCCTCCTGTCCGTTGCTCCAGAGTCTCCCTCGTGTCCGTTGCTCCAGAGTCTCCCTCCTGTGCGGCGCCGCCAGAGCCGGCCGTCAGTCAGGAGCCGCCAGAGCCGCCCGTCAGTCAGGAGCCGCCAGAGCCACCCGTCAGTCAGGAGCCGCCAGAGCCGCCCGTCAGTCAGGAGCCGCCAGAGCCGCCCGTCAGTCAGGAGCCGCCAGAGCCACCCATCAGTCAGGAGCCGCCAGAGCTGCCCGTCAGTCAGGACCCGCCAGAGCCGCCCGTCAGTCAGGAGCCGCCAGAGCCGCCCATCAGTCAGGTGCCGCCGGAGCCGCCCTTTACTCCGTCGCCGCCGGAGTCACCCTTCAAGCCGACGCTGCCAGAGTCTCCCGCCTGTCCGGCGCTGCCGGAATCTCCCGTCTATTCGGGGCCCACTGCAAGGGTCCCCAGTCCGAGGTCGGTGGCGAGGGTCGCCGCTCCAAAGGCACCACTTAAGTGGGCCAAGACTATGGTGGAGTGGGGTCCACGTCCCGCCCCGGAGCCGCCACCGCAGACAGATGCCCACCCAGACCCTCCCCTATGGGGTTAGGTTTTGTGGCCGGAGTCCGCACCTTTGGGGGGTGGGTACTGTCACGTCCTGACCTTAGTTCCTTTTTTATGTCACTGTTATAGTTTGGTCAGGGCGTGAGTTGGGGTGGGCATTCTATGTTTTTGTTCTATGTTTTGTATTTCTGCTTTTGGCCTGGTATGGTTCCCAATCAGAGGCAGCTGTCAATCGTTGTCTCTGATTGAGAACCATACATAGGTAGCCTGTGTTCCCACTATGATTTGTGGCTAGTTTTTTTCTGTTTCGTTTCTTCCATTCACTTTGTTATTTTGTTTTGTGTGTTCAGTCTAATAAATTACATGGACACTTACCACGCTGCATATTGGTCCGATCCTTCCTACTTCTCTTCAGACGACTAAGAGATTCGCTACACTGTTAAAAAATATTTGATCAATTCTGAGAATTTAAAATTCTGCGAACATCTATGATGATAAACTACAGTCTATAATTAAAATATCTTATATTTCTCTCTATTAAACCAAATACAAGGGTGGAACATCAGTGGTTGGTGATAAGATTACTTGTATCTGTGGTCATTGTCCACAGATATGGTTGTCATTATGTCCCGCCCATAATCACAAATTACTTTCATTTCTCTTATTTTAAGATTCATTCCTTCATTCATGGTCTGGCAGTGTAGATCTAAACACAGAATGGAACGCATATATGTACCAGCTCTCGTCCTCTACGGCTTCTGTAAGTGACTGTATCTTCAGTTCAGATTTTGTGATTCATCAATAGATTTGGTCTCTCACATAGTTGTGTTAAAGGTGTGTATTTAATGTGCATGAAGATGACGTTTTATTCACAACTCTTTTGTAACTTTTGTTCTCTCTCTCTTTCAGATCTGAACCATGTTGTGTGTGTCTCTCCACCACCCTTAATGGTGGTACATTCAGGAGAGAATGTCACCCTGCAGTGCATCAATGTCCTTAAAACACCAGGACATGTTGGCTGGTTCAAGCAAATCAACGGCTCAGAGCCGCTGTGCATCACGTATATGTGGAGCTCCGTGCCAACTATTCATCATCAAAATGGATTTCAGGGCATGAGTATGAAAATGTTCATGACCAATATAACTATCTATCTCACAATCACAGAGGTGGATGTAGCTGATTCTGGTCTGTACTTCTGTGGAATGTTGGATAACTATTTAATCTTCACCAACGCGACTGTCCTGAAGGTGCAAGGTAACCTTTTCAATACATTGTCTGCTATGACACCAAATGCACAACCATTTATTCTAGGTATCAGATATAATTTTGACTTAATGTTGGAGATACAATACTATCTAGTATTACAGTTTGAATAACAGTAGAATATTTAACTCACCTAACTGTTCAAAAGGTCACAAAGATTATGACAAGGACTCTACAGAGCACCATGAAGAAGGTATATTCATTCTGTAATTTTAAGTGAGAATCTTTCAGAAATTAATTGATATGATGTACCATGAAAGTACCACAGAATAGAAATAAAGTATAACAGCAGCTTATACCAACCTAGCCTGAGAATTCGTATCATTTCAGTTGCTGATCCACAGATGAGAATCCTGGTCCTTCTCTCCATCACAAGAACTGGAGTTCTCCTCTGCTGTCTGACCACCTTCATCATCATCTACACCGCAAGGAAATAGATAAAGCTAAGGCCAATATCAATAGAGTATATGCAGTATGAATCTTGCTATCGCCAAGCACTGTTGTATGTAAGAATTAATAAATAGTACTGTGAACATTGATACTGACTGAAGTCGATATGTTTTGAGCGCACGGGTCAGAGGTTTTCATGAAGGAAAAGAGTTGACAAATGTATTAATAAAGTTAACATTTTTGTAAGGTTACAAAGTATCTGCATATTTTCCACTTGTTGAATGCTTTCGGGAATTTAAAGGTTTTTAGCTCATTGTTTGTATTCTTTACATACATAGTTTGAACATCTTGTTGAGCAGCAAAGGTCTTGTCTGGTGTTTTTCATCCAGATAAACAGATGAAGAGAAGTGTGGATAGAATGTGTGTTGTTTTGATGCACTGAGGGTTGTACAGTTCTTTCAGAAAGTATTCACACCACTAGACTTTTTCCAAATGTTGTTGTGTTGGATAGAAATGGATTTAATTGTATTTTTTTTAAACACAAAATACTCTGCTATGTTAAAGTGGAAGAAAAATGTTTAAATTTGTAAAAAGTTAATGTAAAATTAAACCCTAACTAACGTATCTTGATTCACTAAGTATTCAACCCCCTGAGTCAATACATGTTGAAATCACCTTTGCCAGCGATTAAAGCTGTGACTATTTCTGGGTAAGTCGCTAAGCGCTTGCCACAGCTGGTTTGTGCAACATTTGCCAATATTATTTTTCAAATTCATCAAGCTCTGTCAAATTGGTTGTTGATCATTTCAACTCAATATCAGGAAGTTGATCTTAATGATGTGTACACGCAGTGGATATTGAATGGTTGTTTTATAATTGACTGTTGTTGTTGTTGCTGTGCTCTGTCCCCCTATTCCAAGCAGTAGGCAAAAATACCCTTCTGGCAGCCTTCATGGTCAGGGTCTGAGGTAGAGTAGGAGGGACCAGTGAGCAACGTATCACCACCTTCTCAAATCCCATTGCATGAAAAATTTAGAGGAGAGGGACCTCTGGCTTTCTCATCCAATGAGTTTAGAGAAGGAGGCGAGAAGAGAGGCGAGAGGACGTGAGGAGTTTGCAATTGAGATTCACCAGTGCTGAGGTGAACAAGACTGGCCTTAAGACATAACATTTGTCGGGGAGACAGTGGAATATTTTTTAAAGAACAACTATTTAGAATCGATTCCCTGTATGTTACCATCTTTTGAAATTAAAGATGACATAGCCCTTGGGTAATATATCGAATTCTGTGGATTAAGTTGTGTATTGGAATTGTATTGTGTATTGGAATTCCCCTTGGGTTGTGCCGGGTTGTGCCGTGGCGGAGATCTTTTTGAGCTATACTCGGCTTTGTCTCAGGATGGTAAGTTGGTGGTTGAAGATATCCCTCTAGTGGTGTGGGGGCTGTGCTTTGGCAAATTGGGTGGGGTTATATCCCGCCTGTTTGGCCCTGTCCGGGGGTATCGTCGGATGGGGCCACAGTGTCTCCCGACCCCTCCTGTCTCAGCCTCACGTATTTATGCTGCAGTAGTTTAGGTGTCGGGAGGCTACACAAACACAGCAACGTAGTCTTTTTTTTGTGATTTTTTGTGATTATTTACACTCAATTAAAAGATGGATAGAATGCCCTCCCATGATAGTGTTATTGAGGTGGTGCATTGTTCTAGTGGCCTAACATCACACTTGAGCATAGAAGGTATTTAGATCGTCTGGTAGGCTTGCGTCACCGGACAGCTAACAGCTGCGTTTCCCTTTGTAATCTGTGATACTTTGCAAGTCCTGCCACATTCGACGAGCATCAGAACCGGTGTAGTAGGATTCTGTCTTGGTCCAGTCGGTGCTAGCGAAACAGTCGTGTAGCTTAACATCCGCTTCATTGGAACACTTCCGCATTGAGGGTGTAGCTGGTACTTCCTGTTTGAGTTTTTGCTTGTAAGGAGGAATCAGGATGATACCACTCCTGTCCCAGCCTCCAGTATTTATGCTGCAATAGTTTATGTGTCGGGGGTCTAGGTTCAGTCTGCTATATTTGGAGTATTTCTCCTGTCTCATCCAGTGTCCTGTGTGAATTTAAGTATAATGTTTATTTCTTTCTTTCTCTCAGAGGACCTGAGCCCTAGGACCATGCCTCAGGTCTACCTGGCGTGATGACTCCTTGCTGCCCCCAGTCTACCTGGCCGTGCTGCCAACTGACATTTACTCCTGAGGTGCTGACCTGTGGCACCCTCAACAACCACTGTGATTATTATTACTTGACCCTGCTGGTCATCTATGAACATTTGAACATCTTGGCCATGTTCTGTTATAATCTCCACCCGGCACAGCCAGAAGAGGACTGGCCACCCCTCATAGTCTGGTTCCTCTCTAGGTTTCTTCCTAGGATCTGACCTTTCTAGGGAGATTTTCCTAGCCACTGTGCTTCTACACCTGCATTGCTTGCTGTTTGGGGTGTTAGGCTGGGTTTCTGTACAGCACTTTGAGATATCAGCTGAGGTAAGGAACTTTAAACCAAACTCATAATACTTGTGGTGGTATACTGTACTTTATATGTAAGTGGAAATAACACATACATAAATACATTTTCTGTAAATACATTTTTGGGTACTTTGTGTTTATAATAGCGTCACTGATAGGCCTAGTTATATTCCGCTGTGGTAAACTCATCTCATTCTTTCTCTCTCTCTGATGAATACGAGCAACCTGAACCACAGGAAGACTGACCTGGAGCTCTTATCTCTCACCACACTGATCTGTTGTTCTGTTTAAACCCCCCCTCTCTCAGTTCTCTTCACACCTCTCCACCTCTCTCTCTCTCTCTCACTCTCTTTCTCTCTGCATCTAAGTCACACTCTCTCTTCTTCTTTCCACCAATCAGGCCCCACATCTCTTTCCATCCATAACTCCAGACTAAAAACACCTGACCGGCCCAGATGGCATCCCTAGCCACATCCTCAGAGCATGCGCAGACCAGCTGGTTGGTGTGTTTACAGACATATTCAAACAATCCCTATCCCAGTCTGTTGTCCCCACATGCATTAAAATATATCTTTTTTTTGGGGGTGGGGGGACGACGACAAAAAAACAGAACTTCAGCGTGCATAATTATTCACTCGCCCCAAAGGCAATACCTTGTAGAGCAACCTTTTATAGCAATTACAGCTGCAAGTCTCTTGGGGTATGTCTCAATAAGCTTGGCACATCTAGCCACTGGGATTTTTGCCCATTCTTCAAGGCAAAACTGCTCCAGCTCCAACAAGTTGGATGGGTTCCGCTGTTGTTTAGCAATATTTAAGTCATACTCAATTGGATTGAGTTCTTGTTGCTTTAGCAGTATGCTTAGGGTCATTGTCCTGCTGGACACTGCACACTGCCCTATCCCATCTGGACAAGAGGAATAATGTACGAATACTGTTCATTCACTACAACTCAGCATTTAACACCATAGTACCTTCCAAACTTGTCATTAAGCTTGAGACCCTGGGTCTCTACCCCGCCCTGTGCAACTGGGTCCTGGACTTCCTGATTGGCCGCCCCCAGGTGGTGATGGTAGGAAACACCATCTAAACCCTGCTGATTCTCAACACTGAGTCCCCACAAGTGTGCGTTCTCAGCCCTCTCCTGTACTCCCTGTTCACCCATGACTGCATGGCCATGAACGTTTCCAACTCAATCATCAAGTTTGCAGACAACACTACAGTGGTAGGCCTGATTCCCAACAACGAAGAGACGGCCTACAGGGAGGAGGTGAGTGCCCTCAGAGTGTGGTGTCAGGAAATAACCTCTAACTCAACATCAACAAAACATAGGTGATGATCATGGACTACAGGAAACAGCAGAGGGAGCACCCCCCCATCCACATTGACGGGACAGTAGTGGAGAAGGTGGAACGTTTTAAGTTCCTTGGCGTACACATCACGGACAAACTGAAATGGTCCACCCACACAGACATCATGGTGAAGAAAGCGCAACAGCGCCTCTTCAACATCAGGAGGCTGAAGAAATGTGTCTTGTCATCTAAAACCCAATTTTACAGATGCACAATCGACAGCATCCTATCGGGCTGGATCACTGCCTGGAACAGCAATTACATCGCTCTCAACCGCAAGGCTCTCCAGAGGGTAGTGAGGTCTGCACAAAGCATCACCGGGGGCAAACTACCTGCCCTCCAGGACAACTACACCACCCGATGTCACAGGAAGGCCAAAAAGATCATCAAGGACAACAACCACTCGAGCCACTGCCTGTTCACCCCGCTATCATCCAGAAGGCGAGGTCAGTACAGGTGCATCAAAGCTGGGACCGAGAGACTGAAAAACAGCTTCTATCTCAAGGCCATCAAACTGTAAAACAGCCATCACTGACATAGAGGCTGCTGCCAATATACAGACTCAAATCTCTGGCCACTTAAATAAATTGACTTAAGAAAGGTATCACCAGTCACTTTAAATAACACCACTTTAATAATGTTTACATATTCTACATTACTCATCTTATATGTATAAACTGTATTCTACACCATCTACTGCATCTTGCCATCTCGCACGCCATTGATCATCCATATATTTATATGTATATATTCTATTCATCCCTTTACATTTGTGTGCATTTGGGTGTATAAGGTAGTTGTTGTGAATTTGTTTGATTACTTGCTAGATATTACTGCGTAGTCAGAACTAGAAGCACAAGCATTTCGACTACACTCACATTAACATCTGCTAACCATGTGCATCTGACCAATAAAATGTGATTTGATTTGATTTGATAACCAAACTACACCAGGTTCTAGACTAGAGAGTTGTGTTCAACGTAAGAGGAGTACAAACAAAGATAAACACTATTTTATTTATTTACTGTTGTTATCATAATTGTTTTGTTGAAGGTAATTGAATATGTATGTGTAATGGTGACACTGATAGGCCTAGTTATTTTCCACTGTGGTAAACTCATCTCATTCTCTCTCTCTGCTGAAGACGAGCAACCTAAACCACAGGAAGACTGACCTGGAGCTATCAGCTCTCACAACACTGAAATCTCTCTCACACTTTCGTGCTCTCTCTCTCTCACGCTCTCTCTCCCTCTCTGACACTCTATCTCTTGTGCTCTCTCTGTTCTCTTCACACCACTCTCTCTCTCATTTCAATTTAACTTAAGGGGCTTTCTTGGCAATGGAAACACATGTTTACCTTGCTGAAGCAAGTGAAATATATAATAAACAAAAGTGAAATAAACCATACAAATTTACAGTAAACAATACACTTAAAAAAACTTCCAAAAGAATAAAGACATGTCCAATGTCATATTATGACTATATACAGTGTTGTAATGATATGCAAATAGTTAAATTACAAAAGGAGAATAAAATAATAATAATACATAGGTTGTATCTGTCTAACTCTCTGTTCTCATCACACCTCTCTCTCTCTGCCGGATCTAAACCATAATACAGATGAATTTAATTGAATGCATGATGTACAATGATACTGTATGTTGGACACCTGGGGTTTGGGACACCTGCACAATGCCAACTGCTGTTGAGTACAATAACTGTACTTTAGTGGGCTATCTTTAAAAAGACTCTAAATGTGTTCTATGCAAAATCTTCAACACTTTGGAGCTCTTGTAGGCCTACTTCAGTTTTGGTGCATCCATTATGTATTTGCATGCAGAGTGAACGCATCCACAAACAATAGACCTACTGCTCTAATGTTGAGTGTACAGAGGCAGGTGTCAATCTTCTCTGCAGACTCTCATCTGATGCATTCGCTGCAGATGCTACATCCCCGGCCTGTGGTCAGTGTCACCTCGCTGGTATGAACAGGGATGGAAAACAACCCACACCTCATACAAAGATCTCTGTGGTCAGAAGTTTCCACTCAACAACTAAACAAACATACATTATGCCTTCACACATTTGGTATAAACTTTTCTTAGGTACTTTGAGTTCACACCTCATCTATTAGTGTGACATTAACGGTTTGTTATGGTTTGATACCATTGCAGATCATTTGTCCCATTGTGTTTCTAAGGCCTGTGATAAGCCTTGTGATGTCTTTGGTCATCATGCACTTTTTCAATTTCTATATTAAATATCTTCTGAACAAAGGGATTCAGAAGAAGTTGAAAACCAAATGTCACAGCTTTAGTTTGACCTCTTACTCTTATTGTAACGATCGTCTGTGGTGGAAGAAGGTGAGGACCAAAGCACGGCATGGTAAGTGTTCAAGTTTTTTAAATAAAGTAATGAACACTGAACAAAACAATAAACGTGAAGTAATCAAACCGAAACAGTCCCGTGTGGCACAAACACTAACACGGAAAATAATCACCCACAACTCAAAAGTGAAACCAGGCTACCTAAGTATGATTCTCAATCAGGGACAACGATTGACAGCTGCCTCTGATTGAGAACCATGTTGAGCAGAGCCCTATGGGCCTTGGTAAAAAGTACACTGTACACTCTGAGAAAAAAGGGTGCTATCTAGAACCTTAAAGGGTTCTTCAGCTGTCCCCATATTATAACCCTCTTAAGAACAATGTTTGGTTCCAGGTAGAACCCTATCCACAGAGGGTAATATATATATATATATATATATATATATATATATATATATATATATATATATATATATATATGTATATATAGTATATACAGCCGGTCTCCTGTAAGCACAAAACGAGGCCACTACTATGCTTTGGACAGGCGTGATAGCCTTCTACACACCCTCTCTCTATGTGGTTTTCAGCAGGATGTCTGTGTGGTGTCACTGTTTTCTCTCTGTTGTTGACAACAATGACAATTAGAAACACAGTCCACTGACATGTACGACCCACACAGTATATTATCACCAAAACTGAATAGAAGGCCAGGTTGAATTCATTATTGGACTACAATCATTAGCTCATAGTGTCTAAATAGCATTTATCTATTTATCCCAGGCTGCATCCAGAAGGTCTTGCCAGTTAACCGTTACACCCATACTAAACCGACAGGTGTCACACTTCAGATAGAGCATGATTCTGTGAATGATAGGTAATGAGACTGACATAAAAATAGACTTGTTTCATTCTGTAGTGTATGTTATTCCCCCATATACACTCATGATGCTCCACCACTCTTCCCCCTGGTACATATCAAGACCTGTTGTAAACCAAACAGACCTCGTATTGGTCATCAAGAGTACTGTAACTGTTACATGGGGTTGGGCCAAGTCTAAGGAAGATAACTGGGTGTCAGACCAAGAGCCTGTGCAGGTCCTTGTACTGTAACTGTAGCTCTTTAATGTTTGTACTCTGATTGAAAATGTATTGTATGCTTGCCAGATAACAATTTCTTCATTTCATATCTTGTTTACTGAAGAAAATGCATCTGTTTTCACACTGCAACCTCAGCATTGTACGTTCTTTATCCAACCGGTGCTAGAAAATTATACAATGGTTCATTTAACTGATCATCTAGACACCAAAAAGTCACACACCCTGCACAACATATCGTACACAGTAAGCATTGGACCACTTTAAAGGAATAGTTCACCCAAATTACAAAATCACATTTTGGTTTCCTTTCCCTATAAGCAGTATACGGACAAGGTATGACAGCAATCCATGCTTTGGTTCAGTTTCCCTGGAATTGTTTCCAAATGCAAATATTTTATCATTTGTGGCATTCAAGTTATGGGACCGATATTAGCATTTTTTGCATTTTTCGCAAATCATTTGAAAATATCTAAAATTGATTGTGAAACTTGTTTTCAACCACTCCACAAATTTCTTGTTAACAAACTATAGTTTTGGCAAGTCGGTTAGGACATCTACTTTGTGGAGTGGTAATTTTTCCAACAATTGTTTAAAGACAGATTATTTCACTTATAATTCACTCTATCACAATTCCAGTGGGTCAGAAGTTTACATATACTAAGTTGACTGAGCCTTTAAACTGCTTGGAAAATTCCAGAAAGGGTGTTATGGCTTTAGAAGCTTCTGATAGGCTAATTTAAGTAATTTGAGTCAATTGGAGGTGTACCTGTGGATGTATTTCAAGGTCTACCTTCAAACTCAGTGCCTCTTTGTTGTACATCATGGGAAAATCATAAGAAATCAGAAAGAAAATAGTGGTCTGGTTCATCCTTGGGAGCAATTTCCAAACGCCTGAAGATACCACGTTCATCTGCACAAACAATAGTATGCAAGTTTAAACACCATGGGACCACGCAGCCGTCATATCGCTCAGGAAGGAGACTGTCTCCTGTCTCCTAGAGATGAACGTACTTTAGTGCGAAAAGTGAAAATCAATCCCAGAACAACAGCAAAGGACCTTGTGAAGATGCTGGAGGAAACAGGTACAAAAGTATCTATATCCACAGTAAAACGTGTCCTATATCGACATAACCTGAAAGACCACTCAGCAAGGAAGAAGCCACTGCTCCAATACCGCCATAAAAAAGCCAGACTACACTTTGCAACTGCACATGGGTACAAAGATCCTACTTTTTGGAGAAATGTCCTCTGGTCTGATGAAACAAAAATGAATGATGAAACTGTTTGGCCATAATGACCATCGTTATGTTTGGAGGAAAAAAGGGGGGTGCTTGCAAGCCGAAGAACACCATCCTAACCGTGAAGCACGGGGGTGGCAGCATCATGTTGTGGGGGTGCTTTGCTGCAGGAGGGACTGGTGCACTTCACAAAATAGGTGGCATCATGAGGAAAATGATGTGGATATATTGAAGCAACATCTCAAGACATCAGAAAGTTAACGCTTGGTCGCAAATGGGTCTTCCAAATGGACAATGACCCCAAGCATACTTCCAAACGTGTGGCAAAATGGCTTAAGGGCAACATAGTCAAGGTATTGGAGTGGCCATCACAAAGCCCTGACCACAATACCATACAAAATGTGTGGGCAGAACTGAAAAAGCATGTGTAAGTAAGGAGGCCTACACACCTGACTCAGTTACACCAGCTCTGTCAGGAGGAATGGGCCAAAATTCACCCAACTTGTTGTGGGAAGCTTGTGGAAGGCAACCTGAAATGTTTGATCCAAGTTAAACAATTTCAAGGCAATGTTACCAAATACAGATTGAGTGTATGTGAACTTCTGACCCACTGGGAATGTGATGAAAGAAATACAAGCTGAAACAAATCATTCTCTCTACTATTATTCTGACATTTCACATTCTTAAAATAAAGTGGTGATGCTAACTGACCTAAGACTGGGAATTTTTACAAGGATTAAGTGTCAGGAATTGTGAAAAACTGAGTTTAAATGTATTTGGCTAAGGTGGTTGTAAACTTCAGACTTCAACTGTATATATTCTCATCCCATTCCTTTACTAGATTTTGTGTATTAGGTTTTGTTGTGGAATATGTTAGATATTAGGTTTTGTTGTGGAATTATTAGATATTACCTGTTAGATACTGCTGCATTGTCAGATCTAGAAGCATAAGAATTTTGCTACACTCACAATAACATCTGCTAACCATGTGTATGTGACCAATAAAGTTTGATTTGATAAGCAAACTGGAACGGAGTCTTTATCAATATGTCAAAAGAGAGGTATTGTGTCAGGCAATGTCGGAGACAAAGTGATTTTGCACTGCTTTCATAAAATGTTACCTTTATTCAACTAGGCAAGTCAGTAAAGAACAAATTCTTATTTACGATGATGTTCTACACCACCTTATAGTACTCCCAATCACAGCCAGTTGTGAAACAGCCTGGATTTGAACCATGTTGTCAGTAAAGACCTATATAGTACTGAGATGCAGTGCCTTAGACCGCTGCGGCACTCGGGAGCCCAGCAACATTGCTGTATTGTTCTCTTGGTACATGAAAACCTTGGGAGATAAACTTCAGCTCTTCTCAACTGTCTTAACGTTTGAAAGGAACGCAACATTCTAAAGTGAGTTTCAGGATAACCCTCGCTTCTCAGTGGAAAATTGCCAATGAAATAATGACCTAAGGATTTCAGACATGCAGCTGTCAGATTCAGGCACATACTACTGTGGGAGCTCTGATAGCAATAACATGGAGTTTGGAGAAGAAGCCATTCTCATAATGAAAGGTAAAGAAAAAGTTAAACCATGGTTCTCCCAAGTGGCATGGTGTTCTAAGGCACTACATCGCAGTGCTAGCTGTGCCACTAGAGATTCTGGGTTTGAGTCCAGGCTCGAACGAATGGGAGACCCATGGGGCAGCACACATGTGGCCCAGTTTTGTCCGGGTTAGGGGACTGTTTGTCCGGCAGGGATGTCCTTGTCCCATTGCACACTAGCGACTACTGTGGTGGGCTGGGCGCAGTGCATGCTGACACGGTCGCCAGGTGAATGGTGTTTCCACCGACACATTGGTGCAGCTGGCTTCCGGGTTAAGTGGGCATTGTGTCGAGAAGAGTTGCGGCTTGGTTGGGTGAAAAGAGCAGGTCTGGGACAGGTAGCACGTCCGGTGAACAGGTCAGGATTCCATAGCCGCAGGCAGAACAGTTGAAACTGGAGCAGCAGCACGGCCAGGTGGACTGTGGACAGCAAGGAGTCATCATGCCAGGTAGACCTGAGGCATGGTCCTAGGGCTCAGGTCCTCCGAGAGAGAGAAAGAAAGAATTAGAGAGAGCATACTTAAATTCACACAGGACACTGGACCAAAGTGATCAGTGTGAGAAGAGCCCTGAGACAGGGTCTCCTACATAGATATTTGAAGTAAAGTTTACAACGTAGGTGCACACGGGTTGAGAGAAACATTTGAGGTGACAGACAGTGACACACATTGGCACAATCAATTCCTCCTTCACACATATTACCTTCATCAGCTGATATATACTTAATCATTAGTACAACAGTTGCAAACAAGAGTTTCTATTGAGCAAATTCACATATGTGTGACACCTTTTTGATAAGTTTGCTTCTGTTTAAGAAATGTTTTTCAACAGAATGTAATGAATACACCCCTGATCACTCATAAACCCAGTTCACTTTCATAACAGCCTAGTTATATTCCTTCTTGCATCTATGATCTCCCCATCCTCTCACATCATCCCTATGCTTGTGGACTTCAATACACAACACATCATCTGTACGTGACCAGGTGAAAAAATATTTCAAAGCCAAACCATATCATAACCGCTACACACAGCCTACATCGTTGTCAGCATTTTAGCTAAAGTAACATCACAGTCAACATAGCTAATTGAACTAAAGTGTTAGTTAACCTGCTACAATCATGCAGTAACATTACAGTGTGCAGTCAGTTAGCAGTTTAGCACTTACACTGGTGGGCCCCGGGGGCAATGAATTAGGAAAACCAAAAGCTTACCTTGACTTGGAAGAGTTCCAATGTTGTGTTGGATAGTCATAGCCAGCTAGCTAACATAGCATCTCTTTGTTTGAGCAGGGTGTTTCAGTGGGCTAAACTAGCTAGTTGCATTTGCTAGATAAGTAAGTGAAAGTGAAAAAAAAGGATAACATCTCTTTCCATCTCTCTCTTGCTTCTCCTTCATTTTGCAAGAAATGTATTTGCTCAAAACTGTTAAACTACTGTCTTTCTCTCTCTTTGAGTCAACTACTCACCACATTTTATGCAATGCAGTGCTAGCTAGCTGTAGCTTACGCTTCCAGTTCCAGAATCAATCTCTGATCCTTTCATTGGGCGGACAACATGTCAGTTTATGCTGCAAGAGCTCTGATAGGTTGGAGGACGACCTATGGAAGTTGTCATAATTACTGTTTAAGTCTATGGAAGAGGGTGAGAACCATGAGCCTCGTAGGTTTTGAATTGAAGTCAATGTACCCAGAGGAGGATGGAAACTAGCTGTCCTACGACTACACCATGTTGCTACCCTACAGAGTGCTTTTGAGGCTACGGTAGACCTTCATTGCAAAATAGTATGTTTTAATCAATTATTTGGTGATGTGATTATATTTAGAATAGTGTTATCAAAAAAGTATAACTTTTTAAATGATTTAACATTTTTATATTCATGAAATTTACAGAGGAGGATGGTCCTCCCCTTCATCCTTTGGGGAGCCTCCACTGGTAGCTCTGAAATCTGAGTAACAAGGAAAAGAGGCCTAGAAGACAGAGAAGCAACATGGGAGAGAAGATGTACTCTGGGATCAGACAGTAGAACAATAAAACAGATTTCCATTTAAATGAATGAGCTCTTCATTAACTGTATTAGCTTTGTTATTGTAACTGTAGCTGCCAATAAATTAAATGCATTGCTTCTCTGCCATTTGATATTGACTTGCTTCTGATAAGATTAATCAACTGTTCAAGACAAAGGAAGTTGTATGTATTTATTTGGGCCATCTGTAAGTTGTAGTTTTGAGAAGTGTTTTCTGTTCTCATGCCACTAACACCCCATTACACACACAGCAACTTATTTCCAGGTACTTTGTAGTCTTTGATGAACACAAAATGAGGATGTATCTATGCTTTGTTAGGGCCTGCTGGCCTATTGCAAGCAATATCCTTATCTCGCTCTTTCTCAGCTCTTTACTCTCCCTCTCCCACTATCTCTCTTTCTCTTTCTGTGGTTTTCAGCCGGATGTCTCAGAACTCTCATTTCTCTCATACTGTAGGCTCTACTACTTACTCTTTAACTGACCATTTTAGCAACAGTAAACCAACTATTTTAAGGAGGCAGCTTAGTAATACCAAGTCAACTGAAATGTATGAAAAAACACAATGAGCTATGTATTAGGTATTTTGACGTAGAGATCAGTACAGTATTCTCAATCAGTGTGATTTTAGGCCACATGGAACTACAAAAATAACAATATCATAGGGCATTCTATCTATCTTTTCATTTGAGTGTAAATCCCGAATGAGAGATCACTAGAATAAAACTACTGTATTGTATAAGCTGTGTTTGTCATATTTTCTTCATAGATGTCTTTAGTGAGGTAAAGTGACTGATAGAAGCACTAGTGGATGAACAGGTCACACATTTGAGTCTCTTAGACAACAGTAGCTGCAGTGATAAAGATTGAGGGAAATCGTGCTTCAAAAATGTGTGCTCAATTTGTACAAACCTAAACTATGAGATTCTACCAGTAGGTCAATTCTGAGACTCTGAACTGTAAAAGCTACACGTAAAGACCGCAGTCGTGCCTGAATGAGGCGTAAACAAAAATGATGTGGTCCAGTTCGACCAATCACCTGTAACTCCATTGTTGAAGTGTTGTCTACATGGGTGGACTCTTTCCACTCAAGACCCAAGTTGTGAAGAGCTGACAACTTTAAAGATGATCGCACTGTGTCTGATATTTCCACTTCTCGTAGAGATGGGTAAGTCAATCTTACACATTTTCTATTTCTTGATTTGGAGACACAAGGTATCCCATTATTGTTCTACGGACACTACGACAATCCAAAGTTGTATTTAAGGTATGTAACAGCTAATATATTTTCTCTAGTTCATGGACTAGCTGGGACTGAATCCTCATCCATCAGTCAGAAGAATGGTCTCAAGTCAGCCAACGTTGGAGACATGGTGGTTTTGGACTGCTTCAACAAAGGCAACGTGGGAGTAATGTTCTCCTGGTACAAGCAAACTTTTGAAAATATTCCTCAGCTCATCTCGACCATCTATAAGTTGGACAAGAATGCAACATTTTACCAGGAGTTTAAGAATAACCCTCGCTTCTCAGTGGAAGGTGGCCAAGGGAAAAATAATCTAATGATCGCAGACGTGGAACTCTCTGATTCTGGCACATACTACTGTGGAAGTTCTTATGGAAACAATTTGGAATTTGGAGAAGGAGTCATTCTCATCATAAAAGGTAAAGAGAAAGTCATTATTATTATTGTTTATTTTTTTGTAAATCCGAATTTACAGATATGCACTGTAAATACGAGGTATTCTCAGATGAGATCTTTATTGAATAAATGTTGAGCTACAACACTTGCCACAGGGATATTCTAGAGAGATGAAATTGTTTTTTTTTGGCCTTCTTGTCAGGATCAGATTCCAGAAATATGATTATACTTCAGCAGCCTGTGTCTGAGTCAATCCAGCCAGGAGACTCTGTGACTCTGAACTGTACAGTACACACTGAGACCTGTGTAGGTGAGCACAGTGTCTATTGGTTCAGACATGGCTCAGGAGAATCCCATCAAGGAATAATTTACACTCATGGAGACAGGAGTGATCAGTGTGAGAAGAGCCCTGAGGCTGGGTCTACTACACAGAGCTGTGTCTACAACCTCCCCAAGAGGAACCTCAGCCTCTCTGATGCTGGGACTTACTACTGTGCTGTGGCCTCGTGTGGGGAGATACTGTTTGGGAACGGGACCAAGCTGGGTGTTGAAGGTAGACTACATTTTCTAATGTATTAAGCTATTATTAAAAATACAAACATTACGGTTAATTATTGATTTGTGGTATCGACTACTCACCATAGCAATATAGTGGAGGGATACAGTATACACTGAGTATACCAAACAATAGGAACATCTTCCTAATGTTGATATTTAAATGTCACCCCCACTCCCCTCCACCTTTTGCCCTCAGAACAGCCTCAATTAGTCAGTGCATGGACTATACAAGGTGTTGAATGCGTTCCACAGGGAAGCTGGCCCATCTTGACTCCAATGCCTCCCAGAGTTGTCTCAAGTTTGCTGGATGTCCTTTGAGTGTTGGACCATTGTTGATACACACAGGAAACTGTTGAGCGTGAAAAACCCTGCAGCGTTGCAGTTCTTGACACAAACCGGTGCACCTGGCACCTACTACCATATCCCATTCGGCACTTAAATATTTTGCCTTGTCCACTCACACTCTGAATCACACAATCCAAGTCTCAATTGTTTCAAGGCTTAAGAATCCTTCTTTAACCTGTCTGCTCCCCTTCATCTACACTGATTGAAGTGGATTTAACAAATTACATCAATACGAGATCATAGCTTTCACCTGGTCAGTCTTGTAACGTCTGCGACCAACTCACACTCCCAAACACTTAGATCCCGGAACGCAGCCCACTTTCCAGCTCACTCTCCAGATCCCAATCACCGGAATTCTAATCACCTGTTCACACACCTGCATGTCATCATCCCACACTATTTAGTTCAGTTCCTTGCAACCCATCACTGTGAGGTATTGTTTGTTTTGAGACAAACTTATTTTGGAGTGCTGGTTGTTTCTCGTCCTGCGCTCCTCCCGTGTATGATAGTTTTTGCCTGCCTGTACTGTTGCCATTTTGTACCAACTGTATGACCTTCTGCCTGCCCCTGGATCCAGCTACCTGCCTCCTCCCATGGTTCCTTCCAATAAACACCTGCTACGCTCTGTGTTTGAAACCAGCTCTCTCTCCTACCGTGTGCATTACAAGTCTATGGCATTTAAAGAGCAATTTTATTTTTTTCAGATTGTGGTGTTGATCCACAGATGGAAATCCTGGTCCTTCTCTCCATCATAAGATCTGGAATTCTCCTCTGCTGTCTGATCATCATAATCATCGTCTATATCACCAGGAAATAGATAAAGATAAGACCAGTGTCAATAGACTAGAGATGGGTTTTGGAATAAAGTTGGAGATATTGTATCATCGCTATGCATTACAAATTATGATTAACTGAGATTGCTTTGTTGCTCGTATTGCATTTGAAAAATATTTGCCTGCGACTTTTAATTAAATTGAGTGTCATCATCCTTGCTTATGCTCTATGTGTTAATTGATTGAACTGCTCTCCTGAAAACCATGTATACAGAATATGCCTTCTTTTTGCATGAATAAATATCAATTTTAACAACTGATACAGACTAAAATAGAATTCTTCCTTCTCTTGTGTTCTGTACATACAGTATGTCTGTATGAATGTTTGTCCAGAGGGTTTCTGCAGACACAACCTACTCTTACCATGCTAAACCCACCCACTCATCATGCACTCAGTGAGCTGTTCATAGGTACCTGAACACTTTGGCCTAATGTGAGCTCAAAATGACGCCGTCTCTATGCTTCGGACAGGCCTGGTTGGCCTTGACTCACTATGTGGTTTCAGCAGGATATCTATGTGGTCTCAGTGTGTTTTCTCTCATGTTTACATTGTTGATCACGACCATGACAATTAGAAATACAGTCCACTGACATACTTAAAGCTATATAGCCTCTATCTATCACATGGGCCAGTTTCCCAGACACAGATCATGACTAGTCCTGGACCTAGAAGCATGTCCATGTTCAGTCCTTAACTATGATAATTGATTTAAAGTAGCAGTTGTATACATGTGTACTAGGCTACAGATAAGAGCCCTACCCACCCAGGTACACCCCTGACCCCTATTAAACTGTCAGGTGTTACACTTCAGATAGAGCATGATTCTGTGAATGGTAGTTAATGAGACTGACATATAAATAGACTTGTTTAATCCTGTCAGTGATTCCCACATATACACTCATGATGCTCCATCACTGTTCACCCTGCTACATTTCAATACCTGTTGTATACCAAACAGACCTCCTATAGGTCATCAGGAGAACTGTAACTGTGGTATGGGCTGGGGCCAACTCTATCACAAAGTTTGATACTAAGAGCATATAAAGGTATGTGCTGTATATGTAATGTATGCTTAAATGTTCTGCATGCTTACCAGACAACAGTATTACTTTAAACCCATTTACTGATGGACATTTATATTATTCTGTCCACGGTGAAACCTCAGGATTGGACAGCTTTGTCCAGACAGTACTTGCAATCAACACAATGTTTTTTTTAAAATTACATCATCAAAACACAAAAAATGTCCTTCACCCACCCTGCACAAAATATCTTATAAAATAAGCATTGGTCCACTTTAAACATTGATTAAATTAGTGATTTTCAGTTAGACCATGGTGAGCTGAATAATGCATTTACAATAATGACGCATGTGTCCAGTCAGACCAATCACCAATAATTGTAGAAGTGTTGTCTACATAGTAGACTTTTTCCACTTAAGACACAGTTAGTAAAGAGGATGACAACATCAAAGATGATCATGGCACTGTGTATGATACTTCCACTTTTCAGAGTGATGGGTAAGTCACACATATCTATTTCTCTGCTTATAGGATGTACACCTTTATTGATACAATTCATACATGTATATTGAGGTATATAATGAAATTCTGTACTTTTGTGTATTCTAGCTGTGGCACAATCCTTAGCCATCCGTCTCATGTCAGCCAATGTTGGAGACACAGTGACTTTGCACTGCTTTCATGAAGGCAATTTGACAATGCACTTCTTATGGTACAACCAACCCTTCGGATATAATCCTCAGCTCATGTCAACCTTTTATGAGTATGAAAAGAATGCTATATTTTACCATGACTTTAAGGGTAACGCTCGTATCTCAGTGGAAGCGGCAATGGAATAAACCACCTAAAGATCTCAGACGTTGTAAGGGGTGTGTGTTGGTGGCAGGGAAGTCAGGCGCGGGAGGATGAACTTGGTATAAACAGAGTTGTTTAATAAATGCTGACAAAACTCCAAAACAACCTAAATGTACAAAATAACAAAGTGAGTACAAAACCCTGTCAGACACCAACACTAAATAGCACATCACATACAATCAAAACAATCTCCGACAAGGACATGAGGGGAAACAGAGGGTTAAATACACAACATGTCATTGATGGGATTAGAACCACGTGTGAAGGAAGACAATACAATATGGTGGAATTTGGAGGATACATTCTTATTGTAAAAGGTACAAAATTCACATTTAGAGAGAAAATAACTAGTTACTTATGGACTGCAACTGAGGGAACATCTTGAGCACTTTCTCCACTTTACCGTCTGGATACAATGATACTGAATACAAAATGATATATTCGCATAATCAATAATCAAATAATCAAATATTACTTTATGTGTTCGACATATGTTTAATTAAGATCCAAACATATATTTACTGACATAAATATATGGTTCAGGTTCAGGATGCAGAAACACCACCGTTGTACAGCAGCCTGTGTCTGAGTCAGTCCAGCCTGGAGACTGTGACTCTGAACTGCACAATACACACTGAGACCTGTGCAGGACAACAGTGTTCTCTTGAGGTCCCCCAAGAGGAACCTTAGCCTCTCTGATGCTGGGACTTAATGCTGTGCTGTGGCCTCAAGTGGGGAGATACCATTTGAGAACGGGACTAGGCTGGAGATCAAGAGTAGGTGATTCATCTTACACGTTTGTTCACATCTATTGTATAATATACTATGTTAAACTGTGCACAGTACTAGTTATTTATATCACATAAGAAAACATGCAACCATCCTTGAAGTTACTATACTTCTAGCACAATATTTATTTTCACAGACAATGTGGTGTATTGACTGAGCCCAACGTTTGGTCTCTCGTTCATTCTGATCATTGTCCTTGGTAGCATCATGTACAAGATGAACAAGAGTAAGCGTCTGCAGTATAGAGGTAAGAGAAGTCCATACCAATTAAATCAATGATGTATGTAACAGGTAAAGTCCTTCATAGAAGTTATGTATCTAATGGGAAAATGAGTTGTATCTTTATCTTTACTGTCTTTCTTTTCAGGATCCGTCTCTCAGACAAGAGGTCCAGCAGTCTCTTCTTCAGATACAGGGGTAAGTAAAATTCCTGATGTTGCATTACCATAAAAAGTTTAAAGATTTACATATAGTAATATTCTCCCTCCATTTCTTAATTGTTCTCCACAGGCCCAAGATGCAGACCATCTCCATTATGTAGATATGAATCTAAACAACAAGAAAAAAAACTCTAGAAGACAGAGAAGCAACATGAAGGAAGAGAAGATGTACTCTGGGATCCGACAGTAGAACAATAAATCAGATGTCCATAAAATTCATGAGCTGTTAGTTAACTGTCTTTCTTTGTTATTGTAACTGTAGCTACTAATAATTCAATTCATTGATTCTCTGCCATTTGATATTGACTTGATTGTGATACGATGAATAAATAACAATAATCAAGACAAAGGATGTTGAATGTATTTATTTGGGCCATACTCAGGCATCGTTAAGTTGTAGTGTTGAGAAGTGTTGAGAACCTATTTACAGGTACTCTGTGGTCTGTGATGAACACAAGATGAGGATGTTTCCATGCTTGGTTAGGACCTGCTGGCCTATTGCACACAATACATTTGTCTCTCTCTCTCTGCTCTTTACTCTCCCTCTCTCTCCCTTTTTCTCTATTTCTGTGGTTTTCAGCCAGATGTTTCAGAACTCTTAGTTCTCTCATACAGTAGGCTCTACTACTTACTCTTCAAGTTGAACATTTTAGCAACAGTAAACATACTCTTTTAATTATGAGGCAGCTTATCTATACATAGGCCATCATTGAAAATAAGAGTTCATTTTTTAACTGACTTGCCTAGTTAAAGGTTAAATCAAATCAAATGAATACATAGTCAACTGAAATCTGTGAAAAAACACAGTGTGCAATCTATGTATTACATAATTTGACTTAGTGATCAGTAGTTCTTAGTCAAAAACAAACCCTGATTTTAAGTGTGATGTTAGGACACTAGAACCATGGACCTACTCAATAACAATATCATAGGAGGGCATTCTATCCATCTATTCTACTGGGTGTAAATCCTGAATGTGAGATCACTAAAAGAAGACTACTGTATTGTGTTTGCTGTGTTTTTTCCATAGATGTTTTTGGTGAGGTGAAGTGGCTGTGTGGTGATAGAAGCCTTATTAGATGACAGCGTCATAGCATACATGTTCCAAAAGGTTACAACATTGAGTCTCTTATACTACAGTAGCTGCACTGATAAAGATTGAAACATTTGCTTAAAACATTTGTTCTCAATTTGTACAACTCTAAACGATGGGGATTCTACCTGTAGGACAATTCTGTGACTCTGAACTGTACAAGATACACAAACCAGGGACTGTAGTGATGCCTATAGCACTGAGACGCAGTTCATTAGACCGTTGTGGCAATCAGGAGCTATAAGGTGGAGTTTGGAGAAGGAGCCATTCTCATTGTAAAAGGTAAAGAGACAGTTTGTGTTTTGTTTGAGTAAATCTGAAATTACAGACATACTGTGTAAATATTAGGTATTTTCTTAATCAGATTATTAAGAACTTAATTTAACAAATGTTTAGGTAGAACACTTGCTACAGTAATATTCTAGAGCTTCAATATTTTTATTGGCCTTCTTGTCAGGTTCTGGATCCAGAATCATATCTGTGCTTCAACAGCCTCTGTCTGAGTCAGTTCTACCAGGAGACTCAGTGACTCTGAACTGTACAATGCAGACTGAGACCTGTCCAAGAGAAGAGTGTCTATTGGTTCAGACATGGCTCAGGAGAATCCCATCCAGGAATCATTTACACCAATGGAGACAGGAGTGATCAGTGTGAGAAGAGCCCTGAGGCTGGGCCTCCTACACAGAGCTGTGTCTACAACCTCCCCAAGAGGAACCTCACCCTCTCTTATGCTGGGACTTACTACTGTGCTGTGACCTCATGTGGGGAGATACTGTTTGGAAACAGGACCAACCTGGACATTCAAGGTAATTTATTTCACTTCATTTCACCAATTTACCATTCCAGAGTTTTATAGGAAGCATATTTGTAACCTGCATGGTAAGAGAAAATGTACTATTACCTGATATTCCTCCAATAAAACATTTAAATGATCAAAACCTTTGGTTTTCGAGTATGATTTTCCCCTGACTCCTACTGCTCGCATCAAACATTGTTTTTGTGATTGTCGTCTTTCTACTGACATGGGGGATATGCAAGGAATGGACCCGAGGGCCTAAAGGTACAGAATATGCATATTAATACTTACTAACAGTCTAACCGTTATGTCATGTTTCACAGTAATGTTTGAAGATGTCTTCATGTGAAATGAAAATATACATTGAGTGTACAAAACATTAGGAACACCTGCTCTTTCCATGGCATAGACTGACCAGGTGAATCCATGTAACAGCTATGGTCCCTTATTGATGTCATCTGTTAAATCCACTTCAATCAGTGTAGGAGAAAGGTTCAAGAAGGAGAAAGGTTCAAGAAGGATTTTTACAATTTAGACATGGGGGTGAATGTGCAAGACAAAAGATGTAAGTGACTTTGAACAGGGCATGGTAGTAGGTGCCAGGCACACCGGTTTGGTGCAACACAAGGGGGTGCAACTAAATATTAGGAAGGTGTACCGTGTTCCGTTTCAATAAGATTTCTTGTGTACTGTACATAATTAAATGTTGTACTTTCTGTTTTTAACCTGAAGCATCAACTGATAGATCACCATCCGCACTAGTCAACAGGTAAACTTTAGCACATAATTTCACCCCATATAAAAATGGTTCCTGTAGTGGATGTAACCAGTATAATGTCTTGTTTATGACTCCACTTCTCACACAGCACCGAGAGAGGGACGTGTTGAACTATGCTGCTGTGAGTTTAAACCCCAAAAAGAACTCCAGAAGAGCAAGATAGAAGACCAGCAGAGAGGATGCAGTGTACTCTGAGGTGAGATACCTTCAGCAGTAGTGAGAGATATAACCACTGTCACAAAGACTCCAAGTAGAATCATTTTACGATTCGTGGCCTAATAAAACTGCTTTTAGTAAGTGAAATTAGTATGGAATTTAGAAGGCAAAAAATAAACTATAATTTTAGCTAAGTCTTTATGTTAGATTTATGCAGTATGATGATCATGTAATGCCTAAAATGTTGAAACCTTTTATTTGTGCTTTTAATTGCTAGAAATTTTCTCGCCATACATCTCTGTTTCCTCTCTAAAGTACATCTCTGTTACCACAGATACAATAGGATTAAAAGGAACTGCTGTTTAGCTTATTGTGTGTCAGGCTCCATCAGTCAGAAAGCCATCACACCATTAGAAAAGAAGACTTACACACCGTCAAGAGGTTTCTGACTCTACATACTTCATAGATATACAGTGGGCAGAACAAGAATTTGAGACACTGCCAATTTTGCAGGTTTTCCACTTACAAAGCATGTAGAGGCCTGTAATTTTTATCATAGGTACACTTGAACTGTGAGAGACAGAATCTAAAACAAAAATCCAGAAAATCACATTGTATGATTTGTAAGTAATTAATTTGCATTTTATTGCATGACATAAATATTTGATCACCTACCAACCAGTAAGAATTCCGGCTCTCACAGACCTGTTAGTTTTTCTTTTAAGAATCCCTCCTGTTCTCCACTCATTACCTGTATTAACTGCACCTGTTTGAACTCGTTACCTGTATAAAAGACACCTGTCCAAACACTCAATCAAACAGACTACAACCTCTCCACAATTGCCAAGACAGGGGGACGTGTAAGGACATCGGGGATACAATTGTAGACGTGCACAAGACTGGGATGGGCTACAGGACAATAGGCAAGCAGCTTGGTGAGAAGGCAACAACTGTTGGCGCAATTATTAGAAAATGGAAGAAGTTCAAGATGATGGTCAATCACCCTCGGTCTGGGGCTCCATGCAAGATCTCACCTCGTGGGGCATCAATGATCATGAGGAAGGTGAGGGATCAGCCCAGAACTACACGGCAGGACCTGGTCAATGACCTGAAGAGAGCTGGGACCACAGTCTCAAAGAAAACCATTAGTAACACACTACGCCATCAAAGATTAAACTCCTGCAGCGCACGCAAGGTCCCCCTGCTCAAGCCAGCGCATGTCCAGGCCCGTCTGAAGTTTGCCAATGACCATCTGGATGATCCAGAGGAGGAATGGGAGAAGGTCATGTGGTCTGATGAGACAAAAATAGAGCTTTATGGTCTAAACTCCACTCGCCGTGTTTGGAGGAAGAAGAAGGATGAGTACAACCCCAAGAACACCATCCCAAACGTGAAGCATGGAGGTGGAAACATCATTCTTTGGGGATGCTTTTCTGCAAAGGGGACAGGACGACTGCACCATATTGAGGGGACTATGGATTGGGCCATGTATCGCGAGATCTTGGCCAACAACCTCCTTCCCTCAGTAAGAGCATTGAAGATGGGTCGTGGCTGGGTCTTCCAGCATGACAACGACCCGAAACACACAGCCAGGGCAACTAAGGAGTGGCTCCGTAAGAAGCATCTCAAGGTCCTGGAGTGGCCTAGCCAGTCTCCAGACCTGAACCCAATAGAAAATCTTTGGAGGGAGTTGAAAGTCCGTATTGCCCAGCGACAGCCCCGAAACTTGAAGGATCTGGAGAAGGTCTGTATGGAGGAGTGGGCCAAAATCCCTGCTGCAGTGTGTGCAAACCTGGTCAAGAACTACAGAAAACGTATGATCTCTGTAATTGCAGCTTTTCTGATGTATCAAATACTTTTGTCATGCAATAAAATGCATATTAATTACTTAAAAATCATAGAATGTGATTTTCTGGATTTTTGTTTTAGATTCCGTCTCTCACAGTTGAAGTGTACCTATGATAAAAAATTACAGACCTCTACATGCTTTGTGAGTGGGAAAACCTGCAAAATCGTCAGTGTGTCAAATACTTGTTCTCCCCACTGTATATGTAAGGGATAATCAATGAGGGGTTATGCGTTCTGTGAAAAATAATTAATGACTTGAGGGTGTGTTTCAAAGTATGCTAGCTCATAGATATAATATACTGTATATACAGTACCAGTCAAAAGTTTGGACACGCCTGCTCATTTAAGTGTTTTTCTTTATTTTTACTATTTTCTACATTGTAGAATAATAGTGAAGACATCGAAAACTATGAAATAACACATAATATATATTTTATATTTGAGAATCTTCAAAGTAGCCACCTTTTGCCTTGATGACATCTTTGCACACTCTTGGCATTATCTCAACCAGCTTTATTTCAATTAACAAGTGTGCCTTGTTAAAAGTTAATTTGTAGAATTTCTTTCTTTCTTAATGTGTTAGAGCCAATCAGTTGTGTGGCGACAGGGTAGGGGTGGTATACAGAAGATAGCCCAATTTGGAAAAAGTCCATATTATGGCAAGAAAAGCTCAAATAAGCAAACAGAAATGACAGTTAATCATTACTTGAAGACATGAAGGTCAGTTGATCCGGAAAATGTCAAGAACTAAACGTTTCTTCAAGTGCAGTCGCAAAAACCGTCAAGCGCTGTGATGAAACTAGCTCTCATGAGGACCGCCACAGGAAAGGAAAACCCAGAGTAACCTCTGCTGCAGAGATAAGTTCATTAGAGCTACCAGCCTCAAAAATCGGCAATTAACTGCACCTCAGATTGCTGCCCAAATATATGCTTCACAGAGTTCAAGTAACAGACACATCTCAACATCAACTGTTCAGAGGAGACTACATGAATCAGGCCATCATGGTCGAATTGCTGCAAAGAAACCACTATTAAAGGACACCAATTAGAAGCAGAGACTTACTTGGGCCCAGAAACACAAGCAATGGACATTAGACTGGTGGAAATCTGTCCTTTGGTCTGATTAGTCCCAATTTGAGATTGTTGGTTCCAAATGCGGACTGGGATATGTTCCAGGTAGCCTCAGAGCATAATATTGACGTATGCGCTGATTCAGTAAGTGAGTTTATAAGGAAGTGTATAGGAGATATTGTACCCACTGTGACTATTAAAATCTACCCGAACCAGAAACAGTGGATAGATGGCGGCTTTCGCGCAAAACTGAAAGTGCAAACCACTGCATTTACAAACAAGCAAAATGTCAGTATAGAGACAAAGTGGAGTCTCAATTCAACAGCTCAGATACGAGACGTATGTGGCAGGGTCAGGTACAGACAATCACGGACTAAAATAGGAAAACCAGCCACGTCACGGACACCAATGTCTTGCTTCCAGACAAACTAAACACTTTTCTTTGCCCACTTTGAGGATAATAAAGTGCTACCGACATCGCCCGCTACCAAGGACTGTGGGCTCTCCTTCTCCGTGTCCGACGTGAGGAAGACATTTAAACGTGTTAAACCTCGCAGGGCTGTTGGCCTAGACGGCATCCCTAGCCGCGTCCTCAGAGCATGCGCAGACCAGCTGCATGCGCAGACCAGCATATTCAATCTTTCCCTATCACAGTCTGCTGTCTCCACATGCTTCAAGAAGGCCACCATTGTTCCTGTACCCAAGAAGGCAAAGGTAACTGAACTAAATTACTATCGCCCTGTAGCACTTAATTCTGTCATCATGAAGTGCTTTGGGAAACTAGTTAAGGATCATATCAACTCCACCTTACCTGTCACCCTAGACAAACTTTAATTTGCTTACCGCCCCAAAAGGTCCACAGACGATGCAATCGCCATCACACTGCACACTGCCCTATCCCATCTGGACAAGAGGAATACCTATGGAAGAATGCTGTTAATTGACTATAGATCAGAGTTTAACACAGTAGTAGCCTCCAAGCTCATCATTAAGCTTGAGGCCCTGGCTCTCAACCCCACCCTGTGAAATTGGGTCCTGGACTTCTTGACGGCTGCCCCCAGGTGGTGAAGCTAGGAAACAACTCTCCACTTCGCTGATCCTCAACACTGGGGCCCCACAAGGGTGCATGCTCAGCCCCCTCCTGTACTCCCTGTTCACCCATGACTGAGTGGCCATGCACGCCTCCAATTCAATCTTCAAGTTTGCAGACGACACAACAGTAGTAGGCTTGATTACCAACAACAACGAGACAGCCTACAGGGAGGATGAGAGGGCACTCGGATTGTGTTGTCAGGAAAACAACCTCTCAGTCAACGTCAACAAAACAAAGGAGATGATCGTGGACTTCAGGAAACAGCAGAGGGAGCACCCCCTTATCCACATCGACGGAAAAGCAGTGGAGAAGGTGGAACATTTTAAGTTCCTCAGTGTACACATCACGGACAAACTGAAATGGTCCACCCACACAGACATTGTGGTGAAGAAGGCGCAACAGTGCCTGAGTATTTTGCAGCACTATTTTCCACAGTTTTGTTACAAAGTGGGATAGAAATGGATTTAATTGTCTTTTTTTTTTATTAACGGTCTACACAAAATACTTCAACGATTACAGTTGTGAGTATTTATGGGTATGTCACTAAGAGCTTTCCCCACCTGCATTGTGCAACATTTGCCAATTATTATTTTTCAAATTCATCAAGCTCTGTCAAATTGGTTGTTGATAATTTCTATACAACTATTTTCAGGTCTTGCCATAGATTTTCAAGCAGATTTTAATCAAAACTGTAACTCGGCCAGTTAGGAACGTTCACTATCTAGTTGTATGCTTGTAAATATGGAGATTGGTACTCAATGTGTTACAGTGGCTTGTGAAAAATTCACCCCCATTGGTATTTTTCCTATTTTGTTGCCTTAGAATCTGGAATTAAAATATATCTTTTTTGGGGGGGGGGCAAAAAAACAGAACTTCAGCGTGCATAATTATTCACTCGCCCCAAAGGCAATACCTTGTAGAGCAACCTTTCATAGCAATTACAGCTGCAAGTCTCTTGGGGTATGTCTCTATAAGCTTGGCACATCTAGCCACTGGGATTTTTGCCCATTCTTCAAGGCAAAACTGCTCCAGCTCCAACAAGTTGGATGGGTTCCACTGTTGTTTAGCAATATTTAAGTCATACTCAATTGGATTGAGTTCTTGTTGCTTTAGCAGTATGCTTAGGGTCATTGTCCTGCTGGAAGGTGAACCTCAGTCCCAGTCTCAAATCTCTGGAAGACTGAAACAGGTTTCCCTCAAGAATATCCCTGTATTTAATGCCATCCATCATTCCTTCAATTCTGACCAGTTTCCCAGTCCCTGCCGATGAAAAACATCCCCACAGCATGATGCTGCCAGCACCATGCTTCACTGTGGGGATGCTGTTCTCTGGGTGATGAGAGGTGTTGGGTTTGCGCCAGACATTGTGTTTTCCTTGATGGCCAAAATGCTAACTTTTAGTTTCATCTGACCAGAGTACCTTCTTACAAATTTTTGGGAAGTCTCCCACATGCCTTTTGGCGAACACAAACGTGTTTGCTTATTTCTTTCTTTAAGCAATGGCTTTTTTTCTGACCACTCTTCTGTACAGCCCAGCTCTGTGGAGTGTACGGCTTCAAGTGGTCCTATGGACAGATACTCCAATCTCTGTTGTGGCGCTTGGCAGCTCCTTCAGGGCTTTTTTTGGTCTCTTTGTTGCCTCTCTGATTAATGCCCTCCTTGCATGGTCCCTGAGTTTTAGTGGGTGGCCCTCTCTTGGCAGGTTTGTTGTGGTGCCATATTCTTTCAATTTTTTTAATAATGGATTTAATGGTGCTCCGTGGGATGTTTCAGATATTTTTTATAACTGTTTGGACAACCTGTTTGGACAACTCCTTTGTCTTCATGGTGCTGCTTGGTGGTGCCCCTTGCTTAGTGGTGTTGCAGACTCTGGGGCCTTTCAGAACAGGTGTATATATATTGAGATCATCTGACAGATCATTTGACACTTAGATTGCACAAAGGTGGACTTTATTTAACTAATTATGTGACTTCTGAAGGTAACTGGTTGCAACAGATCTTATTCAGGGGCTTCATAGCAAAGGGAGTGAAAACATTAACACCCACCACTTTTCCGTTAAATCTTTCCAGGCACTAAATATTGGATTTGCCCCAATCATAAGACTTTGTATTTACATTTTTTGCACTATTACTTTAGGGCCTTGTTACAAACAGAATGCATGTTTTGGAATATTTGTATTCCTCACAGTCTGATTTATTTTCATTCTGTCAATGAGGTTAGTATTGTTGAGTAATTACAACGTTGTTGATCCATCCTCAGTGTTCTCCTACTGCAGAGGGTGAATGGGTAAGACAAAAGATTGAAGTGTCTTTGAACGGGATATGGTGGTAGGTGCCAGGTAAGTCAAGAACTGCAACGCTGCTGGGTTTTTAACGCTCAACAGTTTCCCGTGTATCAAGAATGGTCTACCATCCAAAGGACATCCAGCCAACTGTGGGAAGCATTGGAGTCAACATGCATGCATGGCCAGCATAGGGGGGCAACTCAATAGTTGTCCTTAATGATTTGTCCACTCAGTGGAAATTGAATGGTTGTTTTATAATTTACTGTTGTTGTTGTTGCTGTGCTCTATCCCCCTATTCCAAGCAAGTAGTCAAAAATCCCCTTCTGGCAGCCTTCGTGGTTAGGGTCTGAGGTAGAGTAGGAAGGACCAGTGAGCAACGCATCACTTCCTGTAGCGTGAGTGACAGGAAGGAGCAGCTCAATATTGAGGGAGACCTGGGAAGAATCTCAGTATGTTACCATCTTTTGAAATTAAAGATGACATAGCCCTTGGGTAATTTATCTGATTCTGTGTAAATAAGATTTAATTCAAATCAAATCAAAGTTTATTTGTCACGTGCGCCGAATACAACAGTGAAATGCTTACTTACAGGCCCTTACCAACAGTGCAATTTCAAGTAAAAAAATAGGTATTAGGTGAACAATGGATAAGTAAGGAAATAAAAAACAACAGTAAAAAGACAGTGAGGCTATATACAGGCACCGGTTAGTCGGGCTAATTGAGATAGCATGTACATGTAGGTATGGTTTGCATATATGATAAACAGAGAGTAGCAGTAGTGTAAAAGAGGGTGAATGGGGTGGTGGGTGGCGGGTGGGGGGACAGAATGCAGATAGTCCGGGTAGCCAATGTGCAGGGGCACTGGTTGGTCAGTCTAATTGAGGTAGTGTGTACATGAATGTATAATTAAAGTGACTATGCATATATGGTAAACAGAGAGTAGCAGCAGTGTAAAGAGGGGTTGGGGGGGGGGGGAGGTCACAATGCAAATAGTCCAGGTAGCCATATGAGTAACTGTTCAGGAGTCTTATGGCTTGGGGGTAAAAACTGTTGAGAAGCCATTTTTGTCTTAGACTTGGCGCTCCAGGACTGCTTGCCATGCAGTAGTAGAGAGAACTGTCTATGACTGCGTTAGCTGGGGTCTTTGACAATTTTTAGGGCCTTCCTCTGACACCGCCTGATGTTGAGGTCCTGGATGGCAGGCAGCTTAGCCCCTGTGATGTACTGGGCCGTACGCCCTCTGTAGTGCCTTGCGGTCGGAGGCCGAGCAATTGCCGTACCAGTGATACAATATCGAGAGGATGCTCTCGATATTGCAGTTGTTAAATAAGTATCTGCTGTTAAAGTACATACGATTTAGGTCACAAACTGCAACAGAACTGCCACAAACTGGGGAGCTTTTAACCAAACTCATAATACTTGTGGTAGTGTACTGTACTGTATATTTAAAGGGAAATAACCAATAAATAAACTAATTGAGTGCAAACTTTTTCTGGTGTGTATAATAGCGACACGGATAGGCCTATTTAAATTCCTCTGTGGTAAACTCATCTCGTTCTCTCTCTCTCTGATGAAGACGAGCAGCCTGAAAGACACTAAAACTGACCTGGAGCGCTCAGCTCTCACTACACTGATTGATCTGCTGTTCTGTTCAACCCCCCCCCCCCCCCCCCCCCCCCCCCCTCTCTGTTCTCTTCCTACCACTCTCTCTCTCCCTCTGTTCTCTTCACACCACAATCAGGCCACACATCTCTTTCCATCCATCCTTACCACCAGACTAAAAATACCTGGCCAAACCTATAACCAAACTACACCAGGTTCTGGACTAGAAAGTTATGTTCAACGTAAGAGGAGTACAAACAAAGATGAACACTATTTTATTTATTTACTGTTGTTATCATAATTGTTTTGTTGAAGGTAATTGAATGTGTATGTATAATGGTGACACTGATAGGCCTAGTTATTTTCCACTGTGGTAAACTCATCTCATTCTCTCTCTCTGCTGAAGACGAGCAACCTAAACCACAGGAAGACTGACCTGGAGCTATCAGCTCTCACAACACTGAAATCTCTCTCTGTCTCTCTCTCTCTCTTAAGCTCTCTCATGTTCTCTCTGTTCACTTCACACCACTTGCTCTCTCTCTCATTTCAGTTTAATTTAAGGGGCTTTATTGGCATGGGAAACATATACAGTGCCCTGCGAAAGTATTCGGCCCCCTTGAACTTTGCAACCTTGTGCCACATTTCAGGCTTCAAACATAAAGATATAAAACTGTATTTTTTTGTGAAGAATCAACAACAAGTGGGACACAATCATGAAGTGGAACGACATTTATTGGATATTTCAAACTTTTTTAACAAATCAAAAACTGAAAAATTGGGCGTGCAAAATTATTCAGCCCCCTTAAGTTAATACTTTGTAGCGCCACCTTTTGCTGCGATTACAGCTGTAAGTCGCTTGGGGTATGTCTCTATCAGTTTTGCACATCGAGAGACTGAAATTGTTTCCCATTCCTCCTTGCAAAACAGCTCGAGCTCAGTGAGGTTGGATGGAGAGCATTTGTGAACAGCAGTTTTCAGTTCTTTCCACAGATTCTCGATTGGATTCAGGTCTGGACTTTGACTTGGCCATTCTAACACCTGTATATGTTTATTTTTGAACCATTCCATTGAAGATTTTGCTTTATGTTTTGGATCATTGTCTTGTTGGAAGACAAATCTCCGTCTCAGGTCTTTTGCAGACTCCATCAGGTTTTCTTCCAGAATGGTCCTGTATTTGGCTCCATCCATTTTCCCATCAATTTTAACCATCTTCCCTGTCCCTGCTGAAGAAAAGCAGGCCCAAACCATGATGCTGCCACCACCATGTTTGACAGTGGGGACGGTGTGTTCAGCTGTGTTGCTTTTACGCCAAACATAACGTTTTGCATTGTTGCCAAAAAGTTCAATTTTGGTTTCATCTGACCAGAGCACCTTCCACATGTTTGGTGTGTCTCCCAGGTGGCTTGTGGCAAACTTTAAACAACACTTTTTATGGATATCTTTAAGAAATGGCTTTCTTCTTGCCACTCTTCCATAAAGGCCAGATTTGTGCAATATACAACTGATTGTTGTCCTATGGACAGAGTCTCCTACCTCAGCTGTAGATCTCTGCAGTTCATCCAGAGTGATCATGGGCCTCTTGGCTGCATCTCTGATCAGTCTTCTCCTTGTATGAGCTGAAAGTTTAGAGGGACGGCCAGGTCTTGGTAGATTTGCAGTGGTCTGATACTCCTTCCATTTCAATATTATCGCTTGCACAGTGCTCCTTGGGATGTTTAAAGCTTGGGAAATCTTTTTGTATCCAAATCCGGCTTTAAACTTCTTCACAACAGTATCTCGGACCTGCCTGGTGTGTTCCTTGTTCTTCATGATGCTCTCTGCGCTTTTAACGGACCTCTGAGACTATCACAGTGCAGGTGCATTTATACGGAGACTTGATTACACACAGGTGGATTGTATTTATCATCATTAGTCATTTAGGTCAACATTGGATCATTCAGAGATCCTCACTGAACTTCTGGAGAGAGTTTGCTGCACTGAAAGTAAAGGGGCTGAATAATTTTGCACGCCCAATTTTTCATTTTTTGATTTGTTGAAAATTTTTGAAATATCCAATAAATGTCGTTCCACTTCATGATTGTGTCCCACTTGTTGTTGATTCTTCACAAAAAAATACAGTTTTATATCTTTATGTTTGAAGCCTGAAATGTGGCAAAAGGTCGCAAAGTTCAAGGGGGCCGAATACTTTCGCAAGGCACTGTGTGAGAGAAAGAGAATGAGTGAGTGAGTGTGCCATTCAGAGGGCTGATGGGCAAGACTAAAGATTTAAGTGCCTTTGAACGGGGTATGTTAGTAGGTGCCAGGCACAACGAAAAGAAACAGAAAAGTATACTCAGAGTTGTCCTTATGTTAGGTCCTGATCCGGCTATGCCAAATGGCTGTGGGCTACACTAGTTCATTGAGCAGACAAGAATTGCTTAGAAATCCGTAGCATTATTTTTGTATTATTTTATAGTATGAAGAATACAATTGAACATAGCTGAATAAAATAGAAAGGATTTCTTCTCCAAACTATTTCCAAGGAAGTGGGCACATTCGGCTATTAATGTGATGAGCGGTTAACAGAGGAACAGGTCCTCCTATAATTTAGAGTTATTTATGCAACTTTAGTTGAGATACAAACGTTGCGCTATATGTTTAGGTTTTTAATACCTTCTAAGGCTGCATGATGCGACTCTAATGATGATTTGAAAAAAAGTTGCATGAAAGGCATGAGCTCTGCTTAGTTTTTTGTGTGCAGGCTGTACACACTTCATCAGTCTCTCATTCACAATTTGACAAGCACTTGATAATATTCTCACCAGGCCTCAAATTTCCCAGCGGCATCCCCCTTGTGTGGCCGTAATGTCCCCTAAAAGATCCAGGCCTTTTGCGGTCAAAGTGGACGTTGTGCCCTTGAGCTAAATATAATAATTATAATTCCCTTCTTCCGTCTGCTGTGCTCTGAAGCACCTCTCAATCACATGGCTCTCTCAGATATCTCAAATCGTATTAGTTAATGCCCGTCACATGATCGGTTCCTTCTTACAGGCGTCTCAGCCAAGAAGTAGGCTACAATTGTAGAGAGACACATTAGGGAAACTGTGCGCCTCCATCTTATCGAATTCAGCTAACAAGATGAGTAGGCCTAGCAAAGAGCAAAGCAAAAGTTGACCTATTCTATTGGCAGACTTGTCCTTCTGTGCAATAAATAACTATTCCAAACATACACTGGGGCAATTGTGGGATGTGATAGATCCCAAATTAATACAACCATTTGCATAAAAAAAATGTTTAAAAGAAATGAGGCTGATGCAACAGATCAGAGCGTTTTGCTTAAAATGTTGATAAACTATTAGGCTATTTCTTCTAATCAAATCAAATTGATTTATATAGCCCTTCTTACATCAGCTGATATATCAAAGTGCTGTACAGAAACCTAGCCTAAAACCCCATACAGCAAGCAATGCAGGTGTAGAAGCACAGTGGCTAGGAAAAACTCCCTAGAAAGGCCAAAACCCAGGAAGAAACCTAGAGAGGAACCAGGCTATGAGGGGTGGCCAGTCCTCTTCTGGCTGTGCCGGGTGGAGGTTATAACAGAACATGGCCAAGATGTTCAAATGTTCATAAATTACCAGCATGGTCAAATAATAGTAATCACAGTGAACAGGTCAGGGTTCCATAGCCGCAGACAGAACAGTTGAAACTGAAGCAGCAGCACGGCCAGGTGGACTGGGGACAACAAGGAGTCATCATGCCAGGTAGTCCTGATGCATGGTCCTAGGACTCAAGTCCTCTGAGAGAGAGAAAGAATGAAAGAGAGAATTAGAGAGAGCATACTTAAATTCACACAGGACATAGGATAAGACAGGACAAATACTCCAGATATAACAGACTGACCCTAGCCCCCCGACACATAAACTACTGCAGCATAAATGGAGGCTGAGACAGGAGGGGTCAGGAGACAATGTGGTCCCATCCGATGATACCCCCAGACAGGGCCAAACAGGGCCAAACAGGCAGGATGTAACCCACTTTGACAAAGCACAGCCCCCACCAGTAGAAGGATATTTTCAACTACAAACTTACCATCCTGAGACAAGGCAGAGTATAGCCCACAAAGATCTCCGCCACGGCAAAACCCATGGGGGGGGTGCCAACCCAGACAGGAAGACCACATCAGTGACTCAACCCACTCAAGTGACTGGGAGCTCTATAGGAGAAAGCCCTGCCTCCAGCTGTTTGCTTAGAAATTCTAGGGACAATTAGGAGGCCTGCGTCTTGTACGTGTAGGTATGTACGGCAGGACCAAATCGTGAAGATAGGTAGGAGCAAGCCCATGTAATGCTTTGTAGGTTAGCAGTAAAACCTTGAAATCAGTCCTTGCTTTAATAGGAAGCCAGTGTAGGGAGGCAAGCACTGGAGTAATGTGATCAAATTTGTTGGTTCTAGTCAGTTTATTTAGTGCTTTATCCGGGTAGGCGAAAAGTAGAGCATTGCAGTAGTCTAACCTAGAAGTAGCAAAAGCATGGATTAATTTTTCTGCATAATTTCTGGACAGAAAATGTCTGATTTTTTCAATGTTACGTAAATGGAAAAAAGCTGTCATTGAAACAGTCTTGATATGTTCGTCAAAAGAGAGATCAGGGTCCAGAGTAACATCGAGGTCCTTCACAGTTTTATTTCAGACGACTGTACAACCATCAAGATTAATTGTCAGATTCAACAGAATCTCTGTTTTGTCCGAGTTTAAAAGTAGAAAGTTTGCAGCCATCCACTTCCTTATGTCTGAAACACAGGCTTCCAGTGAGTACAATTTTGGGGCTTCACCATGTTTAATTGAAATCTACAGCTGTGTGTCATCCCAATAGCAGTGAAAGTTAACATTATGTTTTCTAATGACATTCCCAAGAGGTAAAATATATAGTGAAAACAATAGTGGTCCTAAAACAGAACCTTGAGGAACACCGACATTTACAGGTGATTTGTCATTCACAGAGGCCATTCACAGAGACAAACTGATATCTTTCCGACAGATAAGATCTAAACCAGGCCAGAACTTGTCTGTGTAGACCAATTTGGTTTTCCAATCTCTCCAAAAGAATGTGGTAATCGATGGTATCAAAAGCAGCACTAAGGTCTAGGAGCAAGAGGAGAGATGCAGAGCCTCGGTCTGACGCCATTATAAGGTTATTTACCATCTTCACAAGTGCAGTCTCAGTGCTATGATGGGGTCTAAAACCAGACTGAAACATGTCGTATACATTGTTTATCTTCAGGAAGCCAGTGAGTTGCTGCGCAACAGCTTTTAAAAAATTTTTGGGAGAGGAATGGGAGATTCGATATAGGCCGATAGTTTTTATATTTTCTGGTCAAGGTTTGGCTTTTTCAAGAGAGTATTTATTACTGTAACTGTTAGTGAGTTTGGTACACATCCGGTGGATAGAGAGACGTTTATTATGTTCAACATAGGAGGGCCAAGCACAGGAAGCAGCTCTTTCAGTAGTTTAGTTGGAATAGGGTCCAGTATGCAGCTTGAAGGTTTAGAGGCCATGATTATTTTCATAATTGTGTCAAGAGATATAATACTAAAACACTTGAGTGTCTCCCTTGAGTCTAGGTCCTGGCCGAGTTGTGCAGACTCAGGACAACTGAGCTTTGGAGGAATACGCAGATTTAAAGAGGAGTCCGTAATTTGCTTTCTAATGATCTTGATCTTTTCCTCAAAGACGTTTCTGAATTTATTACTGCTCGAAGTGAAAGCCATCCTCACTTGGGGAATGCTGCTTTTTAGTTAGCTTTGCGATAGTATCAAAAATACATTTTGGATTGTTCTTATTTTCCTCAATTAAGTTGGAAAAATAGGATGATCGAGCAGCAGTGAGGGCTCTTCGATACTGCACGGTACTGTCTTTCCAAGATTCACATACACAAACACACAGTCTAGGCTATTGATTAGATCTTAGTACAATAAAACAGGTCCTAGGTCCCTAGGATTTCAAAAGAGAGAGAACGAGAGAGAGTGAGAGTGCATGAGAGAAAAACACAGTTGGGTACATTTGTCAGCTGTGCTTATTTTAAAACTAACCTTGCCCTGAACTGCTGCTCTTATGGGTCAGAATATATTGATGTAATTACGTGTTGAAGGTCTCCGATGGGGGTCTCTGCGTGGACCGGATTGTGAGTTCTCTGATGACGGTCCGTCTTCGGTTACCGGGTGTAACTGTCACACCCTGAACATAGAGAGCCCATAGTTCTCTATGGTGTAGTAGGTCAGGGCGTGACTAGGGGGTGATCTAGTATATATATTTCTATGTTGGTGCTAATATGGTTCCCAATTAGAGGCAGCTGTTTATCGTTGCCTCTGATTGGGGATCATATTTAGGTAGCTATTTCCCCACATGTGTTTTGTGGGATATTGATTGTTTGTTAGTGTGTTTGGGCGCTACGTCCTCGCAGTCTTTGTAAGTTTTGTTCTTTTGATTTAAATAAATATGTGGAACTATACTCACGCTACGCCTTGATCCGCCTCATTTCCAAAAACGTGACAGTAACTATCTCCCAGGAATGCACAATACCGCCATCAGTGCTCAAACTGTCCACAATAGGCAGAGAAAGGCTGGACTGAGGGCTTGTAGGCCTGTTGTAAGGCAGGTCCTCACCAGACATCACCGGCAACAACGTCGCCTATGGGCACAAACCCACTGTCGCTGGACCAGACAGGACTGGTAAAAAGTGCTCTTCACTGATGAGTCGCGGTTTTGTCTCACCAGGGGTGATGGTCGGATTTGCGTTTATCGTTGAAGGAATGAGCGTTACACCGAGGCCTGTACTCTGGAGCGGGATCGATTTGGAGGTGGAGGGTCCGTCATGGTCTGGGGCGGTGTGTCACAGCATCATCGGACTGAGCTTGTTGTCATTCTAGGCAATCTCAACGCTGTGTGTTACAGGGAAGATATCCTCCTCCCTCAAGTGGTACCCTTCCTGCAGGCTCATCCTGACATGACCCTCCAGCATGACAATGCCACTAGCCATACTGCTCGTTCTGTGTGTGATTTCCTGCAAGACAGAAATGTCAGTGTTCTGCCATGGCCAGCGATGAGCCTGGATCTCAATCAAATTGAGCACGTCTGGGACCTGTTGGATCGGAGGGTGAGGGCTAGGGCCATTCCCCCCCAGAAATGTCCGGCAACTTGCAGGTGCCTCAGTGGAAGAGTGGGGAAACATCTCACAGCAAGAACTGGCAAATCTGGTGCAGTCCATGAGGAGGAGACATTGACTTTTTTTTATTTTGACTCCACCCCTTTTGTTCAGGGACACATTAAATTTCTGTTCGTCACATGTCTGTGGAACTTGTTCAGTTTATGTCTCTGTTATTGAATTATGTCATGTTTATACAAACATATACACATTTGCTGAAAATAAACTCAGTTGACAGTGAGAGGATGTTTCTTTTTTTGCTGAGTTTATTTGGATTTGGAAAACTTACTGTCGTCCAGACCTTTTTCAAAGGTTATTACATTAAAATTGACCAAATATTTTTGACTAACTGGTCTGTTGAAATACATTTAATCAATTCTGAGTATTTACAATTGATAATTCTGGGAACCATGAGATTCCAATTTTTGTGATTCATCAATAGATTTGGACTCTCACATAGTTGTGACTGTGTTTAGGTGTGTATATCTTGTGCATGAACAATACTTTTTATTCACAACTCTTAACTTTCGTTCTCTCTCTTTCAGATCTGACCCATGTTTCTGTCTCTCCGCCACACTTAGTGGTGGTCCATTCAGGGGAAAATGTCACCCTGCAGTGCATCATTGTCCTTAAAAAAAAATGGGACATGCTGGCTGGTTCAAGCAAGTCAACAGCTCGGAACCCCTGTGCATCACATCTATGTGGAGCTCTCTGCCAACTGTTAGTCATCAAAATGGATTTCATGGCAATCATACGAAAATGTTAATCACCAATATATCTATCTTTCTCACAATCACAGAGGTGAAAGTAGCCGATTCTGGTCTGTATTTCTGTGGAATGTTGGATAACTATTTCATCTTCACCAACGCAACTGTCATGAAGGTCAAAGGTAATCTTTTCAATACATTGTCTGCAATGACACCAAATGCACAACCATTTATCCTAGGTATATGATATACTTTTGACTTATGTGAGAGATACAATACTATCGCATAAAAGTTTGAATAACAGTAGAATATTTAACTCACCTAATCGTTCTAAAGGTCACAAAGATTATGACAAGGACCCTAAAGGGCACTATGAAGAAGGTATGTTCATTCTGTAATATTAAGTGAGAATCTTTCAGAAATGAATTCATATGATATACCATGAGAGTACAACAGAAAACAAATAAAGTACAACAGCATTTTATAGCAATCTGAGAATGCTTAATTCTGAATTGGTAGCAAACGGGGTAAAAGTTTGTATAGTTCTTATTCTAATTGAAATCTGTTTTGTAGGAGGGGAAGATGGAACCATGAAGCTCTTCCTACTGGTTGTAATCCTGGGTGTTGTAACTGCTGTTATATTGATAATCATCCTCATCCTGGTCCTCAAGGTCAGACGAGATGCAAACAGACTAAACACAGGTATGGAGCCCATTTCATATGGGGCCTGCTATTAACTACACTTACATAGAAAATGTTTCACATGACATATTGCAGGTGATATATTTCAGGGGTAGGCAACCCTGGTCCTGGAGTGCCGCAGGCACTTCATGTTTTTATTCAAATCAAATCACATTTTATTTGTCACATACACATGGTTAGCAGATGTTAATGCGAGTGTAGCGAAATGCTTGTGCTTCTAGTTCCGACAATGCAGTAATAACCAACGAGTAATCTAGCTAACAATTCCAAAACTACTACCTTATACACACAAGTGTAAAGGGATAAAGAATATGTACATAAAAATATATGAATTAGTGATGGTACAGAGCGGCATAGGCAAAATGCAGTAGATGGTATCGAGTACAGTAGATACATATGAGATGAGTATGTAAACAAAGTGGCATAGTTAAAGTGGCTAGTGATACATGTATTACATAAAAAAGTGTCTGCGAGTTGTAATAAAATGTATTTGATCATTGTACTCCCTGATGAAGGCTATGGCCAAAAGTTTCTGAGTAAAAAAAAAGGTATACTGAACATGCCATCATAACAAAAGTAAATAAAATATACCCATCTCTCCAAGAAGAAAAATGTGCACGGTGGTGCGAACATCCTAATAGCTATCATCTTCTTTGAAACCTGTGTCTTGAGTGGAACAGTCTACCTCTGTAGAACAACACTTCTCAAATGAGGTTATTTAGTTTCTGAGATGCATAGCATTTCAGCAGATTTCAGAGTTTCTGCAGTGAACAGCGAGGATATGCTGAAGGTGGGCTACAGTAAGTGCCCCTGTGGTGGCTTGACCTAATCCACATAACCCAGAAGAGACTGGCTGGACAGAGCTGAGCATCCTGTTGGGCTGACACTATTGTGTTGATCTTATATTATCTATGCTCTCAAATGTAATGCAGCGAAGGTTAGAATTTCACTTTTTTGGATGAAGTGTAAAAGTTTAGCAAAAGCCTGGCCTTCATTTTCAGAGGATAGATATCAAATCAAATCAAATGTATTTATATAGCCCTTCGTACATCAGCTGATATCTCAAAGTGCTGTACAGAAACCCAGCCTAAAACCCCAAACAGCAAGCAATGCAGGTGTAGAAGCATATTGTTGTTTTAGCAACCCACTCCCCTTTAGGCAGTAAGGAACGGTCAAGGCCTACGCATTTAGAGAAGGCCTAAGAATTTATAAAATAATTGTTGTAGATTTTTTATATGAATATCCTTTTAATATCTATTTAATCTTTTCAATAATATTTGAAAAGCAGCAACATTTGAAATTGTGATTTTGACATTGGATAAAAGTAGATACTCAGAGCTAGAAAATGGTATATCATACACTACAGTTGAGGAACAATGGGAAAGTAATTCTGCTTTGAAAGTTGATCAATCAACTTGAAACCCCACTTTTGAGAAAATGTCCCTTGAATGTTTTAGTACACCTACAAGAGAGCACCTACCCACCTACCCAAATAATGACCATATCATATAGCTGACAACGTTTTAACTTGAACTAATTTGTGTTCATTATTTCAGGAAAATAAAATCATAACAAGATCATTATTTACAAGTTAATGGCGAGCTAATTACAGAAAATAGTTTACGGTTCTAAAAGCAGGGTATTATACAGGATAATTTAAGAAATTGGAGGCTGTCTCTTATATCCTAATTTGACGTTGGTGCAGGTCATGTTGTTATTCACATTACCGTCTCTGGTAAACATACTATATCAAATAAAATCTAGGTTTATTTGTCACATGCACAGGATACAGAAGGTGTGAACGATGCAGTGTGTCACACCCTGATCTGTTTCACCTGTCCTTGTGCTTGTCTCCAACCCCCCTTCAGGTGTCGCCCATCTTCCCCACTTATCCCCTGTGTATTTATACCTGTGTTTTCTGTCTGTCTGTGCCAGTTCATCTTGTTTGCCAAGTAAACCATTTTTTTTCTCAGCTCCTGGTTTTCCCAGTCTCTTTTTTTCCTCATCCTCCTGGTTTTGACCATTGCCTGCCCTGACTCCGAGCCCGCCTGCCTGACCACTCTGCCTGCGGCTGACCTCGAGCCTGCCTGCCACCCTGTACTGTTTTGGACTCTGCCCTGGCTATGAACGCTTGCCTGTCCCCGACCTGCCTTTTGTCTATCTCTTGGTGTCACATTCGTCATAACGAGGAGACCAAGGCGCAGCGTGATATGAATACATTCTTCTTTATTTAAACGAAGAACACTAAACAAACTAACAAAATAACAAAACGAACGTTAAGCTATAACACGAGTGCTGACATGCAACTACACATAGACAATTACCCACAAAACCAAAATGGAAAATGGCAACCTAAATAGGATCCCCAATCAGAGACAACAATAAACAGCTGCCTCTAATTGGGAACCAATTCAGGCCACCATTCACCTACATTTACCTAGACATACCAAAGCCCCATAAATATACAAAAATCCTAGACAAGACAAAAGCACACCCTGACCTAACCAAAATAATAAAGAAAACAAAGATAACTAAGGTCAAAGCGTGACAGTAACCCCCCCCAAAGGTGCGGACTCCCGGCCGCAAACCTAAACCCATATGGTAGGGGTGGGCATCTAACTTTGGTGGCTGCTCTGGTTCTGGATGCCACACCCCTTCTTTACACTGAGTCCGCTCTTGTATCACTGACCCGTGGATCATTGTCGAAGGCTCTGGACTGCGGATCCTCGCTGTAGGCCCCAGGCTGGAGACCCTCGCTGCGTGGATCATCGCTGAATGTTCTGGACTGGGGACCGTCGCTGGAGACCCCGGACTGGGGGCCGTCGCTGGAGACCCCGGGCTGGGGACCGTCGCTGGGGGTTCCGGACTGTGGCCCGTCGTTGGAGGTTCCGGACTGTGGCCCATCGAGGTTCCGGAGGTTGTGAACTGTAGCCGGAAGCTCTGGACTGGGTACTGTCGCCAGACGCTCTGGACTGGGTACTGTCGCCGGACACTCTGGACTGGCTACTGTCGCCGGACGCTCTGGACTGGCTACTGTCGCCGGACGCTCTGGACTGGCTACTGTCGCCGGACGCTCTGGACTGGCTACTGTCGCCGGACTCTCTGGACTGCCGATGCGCACTGTAGGCCTGGTGCGTAGTGGCGGCACTGGTGGTACCGGGCTGGGGACACGCACCTCAGGGCGAGTGCGAAGAGCAGGAACAGGGCGTACTGGACCCTGGAGGCGCACTGTAGGCCTGGTGCGTGGTGCCGGCACTGGTGGTACCGGGCTGGGGACATGCACCTCAGGGCGAGTGCGGGGAGGAGGAACAGGGCGTACTGGACTGCCGAGGCGTACTGTAGGCCTGGTGCGTGGTGCCGGCACTGGTGGTACCAGGCTGGGGACACGCACCTCAGGGCGAGTGCGAGGAGCAGGAACAGGGTGTACTGGACCCTGGAGGCGCACTGGAAGCCTGGTGCGTGGTGTCGGCACTGGTGGTACTGGGCTGGTGACATACACCTCAGGGCGAGTGCAGGGAGCAGGCACAGGACGTACTGGACTGTGAAGGCGCACTGGAGACACAGTACGCAGAGCCGGCGCACTGGAGACACCGTGCGCTCTATCGCATAACACGGTGCCTGACCAGTAACGAGCTCCCCACAGAAAGCTCAGGTCTCCTACCTGACTCATGCAATCTCCTCATGTGCCCCACCCCAAAAAATGTATTGGGGCTACCTCTCGGGCTTCCGTGCTAGCCGTGTGCCTTCATATCGTTGAGGTTCCTCTATTCTCCGGTATTTCTACTTATAGTATCGCCGTTCCACTTTCGCTGCCTCTAACTCCTTCTTAGGACTGCAATACTCCCCCGGCTGTGTCCAGGGTCCTGCTCCGTCTAATAACTCCTCCCAAGTCCATTTCACATTTTTACAAAAACATACGGAAACTTCCGCCTTTCTCGAATCATGATTCGAATCATAGCGAGCAGTAGTTTTCCCACAGTTTAAGCTAGCTTAGTGTTTGTTGTAGACTAGTGTGTTTTATGAGAGTGAAACACCGTTGCATTTAACCATTAAATCACTGGTTTGTGTGTGCTATAATAGTTGTACATTAGGATTGGGAAATAGTTTTTTGTGTTCTTATGAATGGGACCTACTGGATATTATATCAGAGTGAATGGTCTGCTTATTCTTTGGCATCATGCTGTGTGTGACTGCTGTCTTTCTATCGGCCCTATGTATTTTTGCAAAATGTGCACTCTCTTACATGGAGTGAGCTTGGTATTAATTTTTTATTTTTTTAAAATTAGGATCCCCATTAGCTGTAGCTGGTAGGTATTACGGTCACTGTCATTTCAGCATTCTGAGCCTGTGAAACGCACATCCTGTTGAAACAGCGCTCCTGTTGTCTCTTTTGGTGATAGTGTTAGGCTACCATAGGTAGTGTAAGCAATGTGGCTGTTGTTGATGCTAAAGTTAGTGTGGGTGCTATCTCAGATGTTCTTGATTTTTGAGTTTGGTACAATGTTTTGGAAAATATTTTTCCCCATTTTAAGAACTAGGTCCAATCGCCATGGTTCGCCACTGCCTTTAAGGTATTGTCACGTCTACTTCCGCTCCACCTCTCTGGGGCTCGATGTCGCTGGTTTACTAACCACCGATCCTGGCAACCCATCATTACGCACAACTGGCAACCATCATTATGCACACCCACTCCCCATCATTAGGCACACCTAGACTTTATCAATACCCTGTTTACTCCCCCTTTATTTAGTCATCAGATATAGGTTTTCTCTCACGTTCAGTACTGTTCTTTTGCATCTGTTCAGTATTTAACTCACCTTCTGTACCTGCTTTCTCACCCCAGGCGTATATGTTACAGGTATACTATGGGTCAACTGCAACACACTGCTCCTGCCAATTGCAAGAGTTCCTAAATTCAGTGATCTATTGGTGCAGTCAAGAGTGCCCATATTAGCAAACTACCACCAATTCCAGCCAATAGTTAACTACTCCAGGAGGTCCTTCTGCCCACGACAATAAATAAACCCAACTGTGAGGATAATCTCACAGTGAGAACGGATTTAAATGTCGAATATCTATTGTAATCCAGACACTTTTACTTTAAAGTGGACAAAATATGTTTGACCAACTGTACGTTTGATCAATTATGACTATTTAAAAGTCTGCAAATCTCAATGATGATAAACTACACTCTACATCTAAAAAATCTTATCATTCTCTCTATCAAACCAAATGCAAGAGTGGAACATCAGTGGTTGGTGATAAGATTATGTGTATCTGTGGTCATTGTATTCAGCTATGGTTGTCATTATGTCCCGCCCATAATCTCAAATTACTTTCATCTCTCTTATTTGAGGATTCAGTCCTTCATTCATGGTCTGGCAGTGTAGATCTAAACACAGAATGGAACGCATATATGTACCAGCTCTCGTCCTCTACGGCTTCTGTAAGTGACTGTATCTTCAGTTCAGATTTTGTGATTCATCAATAGATTTGGTCTCTCACATAGTTGTGACGTTTTACTCACAACTCTTTCTTAACTTTTGTTCTCGCTCTTTCAGATCTGACCCGTGTTGTGTGTGTCTCTCCTCCACCCTTAAGGGTGGTACATTCAGGAGAGAATGTCACCCTGCAATGCATCAATGTGCTTAAAACACCCGGACAAGTTGGCTGGTTCAAGCAAGTCAACGGCTCAGAGCCGCTGTGCATCACGTATATGTGGAGCTCTCTGACAACTGTTAGTCATCCAAATGGATTTCAGGGCAATCATATGAAAATGGTCATGACCAACATAACTATCTTTCTCACAATCACAGAGGTGGAAGTAGCTGATTCTGGTGTGTACTTCTGTGGAATGTCGGATAACTATTTCATCTTCACCAACGCGACTGTCCTGAAGGTCCAAGGTAACCTTTTCAATACATTGTCTGCTATGACACCAAATGCACAACCATTTATTCTAGGTATATGATATATTTTGACTAAATGTTAGAGATACAATACTATCATATCCCAGTTTGAATAACAGTAGAATATCTAAATTACCTAATTGTTCATAAGGTCACAAAGATTATGAAGACTCTACAGAGCTCTATGGAGAAGGTATGTTAATTCTGTAATTTTAAGTGAGAATCTTTCAGAAATGTCTTAACATGATATACCATTAACTTCTTGATTCTACTTGAGACGCATATGTCTCAAGTAGGCACCTGGAAATGCAAATGCGCTACGCTAAATGCTAAATGTACTCGTTAAAACTCAAACCTTGATCAAAATTCACAAGCAGGGTATTGAATTAAAGCTACACTCGTTGTGAACCTAGCCAACAAGTCAGATTTTTAAAATGCTTTTCGGCGAAAGCATGAGAAGGTATTATCTGATAGCATGCACCACCTGAAAATGCCTGAATGCGACGTAAACAAAGACTCTGCTTATCCGACGCAGCACAAAACGCAGAAATAAAATATAAAACATTCATTACCTTTGACGAGCTTCTTTCTTGGCACTCCTATATGCCCCATAAACATCACTATTGGGTCTTTTTTTTCGTTTAAATCGGTCCATATATACCCAAAATAGCTTTCTATGGAAGCTGTGTCATTCAGAAAAAAACATCGTTTTTTAACGCTGCATCATTTTTTAAAATTAAAAAAGTCGACGATAAACTTTCACAAAACACTTCTAAATCCTTTTGTAATCCAACTTTAGGTATTAGTAAACGTTTATAATCTATCAAAATGATTACAGGGCGATGTATATTCAATAGCTCCTCGTCTGCAAATCAATGGCTGCCATTGTCCACATTTACAGCGTCCTGGTGGAGACTGGAAGAAACGGATGCCACATACTTGGATTTTCCAACAAAAAATTCAATTGAAAATGACGACAATGGCGACATCGTGTGGAATTTGTATGAATTGCATGCAGGTCGATATTACATTTTGTCCTCTTTTAACAACCCATGAAAGTGACTTATGGAAATTATTTTTAGCTTTCAGAGAGCAGTCTTTCTTGCGTTTTTCAATGAAACACACAATCTGTTATAGTCACAGCCGTGATTTAACCAGTTTTAGAAACTTCAGAGTGTTTTCTATCCACACATACTAATCATATGCATATACTATATTCCTGGCATGAGTAGCAGGACGCTGAAAAGTTGCGCGATTTTTAACAGAATGTTCGAAAAAGGAGGAGGTAGAAGTAAGAGGTTTTAAAGTACCACAGAATAGAAACAAAGTATAACAGCATCGTATAGTGAACTGATAATTATCTATTGGTAGCAAACGGGGTGAACGTTTGTATAGTTCTGATTCTAATTTAAATCTGTTTTGTAATAGAGGAAGATGGAACCATGAAGCTCTTCCTACTGGTTGTAATCCTGGGTGTTGTAACTGCTGTTATATTGATAATCATCTTCATCCTGGTTCTCAAGGTCAGAAGAGATGCAAAAAGACTAAACACAGGTATGGAGCCCATTTCATATGGGGCCTGCTATTAACTACACTTACATAGAAAATGTTTCACATGACATATTGCAGGTGATATATTTCAGGGGTAGGCAACCCTGGTCCTGGAGTGCCGCAGGCACTTCATGTTTTTATTCAAATCAAATCACATTTTATTTGTCACATACACATGGTTAGCAGATGTTAATGCGAGTGTAGCGAAATGCTTGTGCTTCTAGTTCCGACAATGCAGTAATAACCAACGAGTAATCTAGCTAACAATTCCAAAACTACTACCTTATACACACAAGTGTAAAGGGATAAAGAATATGTACATAAAAATATATGAATTAGTGATGGTACAGAGCGGCATAGGCAAAATGCAGTAGATGGTATCGAGTACAGTAGATACATATGAGATGAGTATGTAAACAAAGTGGCATAGTTAAAGTGGCTAGTGATACATGTATTACATAAAAAAGTGTCTGCGAGTTGTAATAAAATGTATTTGATCATTGTACTCCCTGATGAAGGCTATGGCCAAAAGTTTCTGAGTAAAAAAAAAGGTATACTGAACATGCCATCATAACAAAAGTAAATAAAATATACCCATCTCTCCAAGAAGAAAAATGTGCACGGTGGTGCGAACATCCTAATAGCTATCATCTTCTTTGAAACCTGTGTCTTGAGTGGAACAGTCTACCTCTGTAGAACAACACTTCTCAAATGAGGTTATTTAGTTTCTGAGATGCATAGCATTTCAGCAGATTTCAGAGTTTCTGCAGTGAACAGCGAGGATATGCTGAAGGTGGGCTACAGTAAGTGCCCCTGTGGTGGCTTGACCTAATCCACATAACCCAGAAGAGACTGGCTGGACAGAGCTGAGCATCCTGTTGGGCTGACACTATTGTGTTGATCTTATATTATCTATGCTCTCAAATGTAATGCAGCGAAGGTTAGAATTTCACTTTTTTGGATGAAGTGTAAAAGTTTAGCAAAAGCCTGGCCTTCATTTTCAGAGGATAGATATCAAATCAAATCAAATGTATTTATATAGCCCTTCGTACATCAGCTGATATCTCAAAGTGCTGTACAGAAACCCAGCCTAAAACCCCAAACAGCAAGCAATGCAGGTGTAGAAGCATATTGTTGTTTTAGCAACCCACTCCCCTTTAGGCAGTAAGGAACGGTCAAGGCCTACGCATTTAGAGAAGGCCTAAGAATTTATAAAATAATTGTTGTAGATTTTTTATATGAATATCCTTTTAATATCTATTTAATCTTTTCAATAATATTTGAAAAGCAGCAACATTTGAAATTGTGATTTTGACATTGGATAAAAGTAGATACTCAGAGCTAGAAAATGGTATATCATACACTACAGTTGAGGAACAATGGGAAAGTAATTCTGCTTTGAAAGTTGATCAATCAACTTGAAACCCCACTTTTGAGAAAATGTCCCTTGAATGTTTTAGTACACCTACAAGAGAGCACCTACCCACCTACCCAAATAATGACCATATCATATAGCTGACAACGTTTTAACTTGAACTAATTTGTGTTCATTATTTCAGGAAAATAAAATCATAACAAGATCATTATTTACAAGTTAATGGCGAGCTAATTACAGAAAATAGTTTACGGTTCTAAAAGCAGGGTATTATACAGGATAATTTAAGAAATTGGAGGCTGTCTCTTATATCCTAATTTGACGTTGGTGCAGGTCATGTTGTTATTCACATTACCGTCTCTGGTAAACATACTATATCAAATAAAATCTAGGTTTATTTGTCACATGCACAGGATACAGAAGGTGTGAACGATGCAGTGTGTCACACCCTGATCTGTTTCACCTGTCCTTGTGCTTGTCTCCAACCCCCCTTCAGGTGTCGCCCATCTTCCCCACTTATCCCCTGTGTATTTATACCTGTGTTTTCTGTCTGTCTGTGCCAGTTCATCTTGTTTGCCAAGTAAACCATTTTTTTTCTCAGCTCCTGGTTTTCCCAGTCTCTTTTTTTCCTCATCCTCCTGGTTTTGACCATTGCCTGCCCTGACTCCGAGCCCGCCTGCCTGACCACTCTGCCTGCGGCTGACCTCGAGCCTGCCTGCCACCCTGTACTGTTTTGGACTCTGCCCTGGCTATGAACGCTTGCCTGTCCCCGACCTGCCTTTTGTCTATCTCTTGGTGTCACATTCGTCATAACGAGGAGACCAAGGCGCAGCGTGATATGAATACATTCTTCTTTATTTAAACGAAGAACACTAAACAAACTAACAAAATAACAAAACGAACGTTAAGCTATAACACGAGTGCTGACATGCAACTACACATAGACAATTACCCACAAAACCAAAATGGAAAATGGCAACCTAAATAGGATCCCCAATCAGAGACAACAATAAACAGCTGCCTCTAATTGGGAACCAATTCAGGCCACCATTCACCTACATTTACCTAGACATACCAAAGCCCCATAAATATACAAAAATCCTAGACAAGACAAAAGCACACCCTGACCTAACCAAAATAATAAAGAAAACAAAGATAACTAAGGTCAAAGCGTGACAGTAACCCCCCCCAAAGGTGCGGACTCCCGGCCGCAAACCTAAACCCATATGGTAGGGGTGGGCATCTAACTTTGGTGGCTGCTCTGGTTCTGGATGCCACACCCCTTCTTTACACTGAGTCCGCTCTTGTATCACTGACCCGTGGATCATTGTCGAAGGCTCTGGACTGCGGATCCTCGCTGTAGGCCCCAGGCTGGAGACCCTCGCTGCGTGGATCATCGCTGAATGTTCTGGACTGGGGACCGTCGCTGGAGACCCCGGACTGGGGGCCGTCGCTGGAGACCCCGGGCTGGGGACCGTCGCTGGGGGTTCCGGACTGTGGCCCGTCGTTGGAGGTTCCGGACTGTGGCCCATCGAGGTTCCGGAGGTTGTGAACTGTAGCCGGAAGCTCTGGACTGGGTACTGTCGCCAGACGCTCTGGACTGGGTACTGTCGCCGGACACTCTGGACTGGCTACTGTCGCCGGACGCTCTGGACTGGCTACTGTCGCCGGACGCTCTGGACTGGCTACTGTCGCCGGACGCTCTGGACTGGCTACTGTCGCCGGACTCTCTGGACTGCCGATGCGCACTGTAGGCCTGGTGCGTAGTGGCGGCACTGGTGGTACCGGGCTGGGGACACGCACCTCAGGGCGAGTGCGAAGAGCAGGAACAGGGCGTACTGGACCCTGGAGGCGCACTGTAGGCCTGGTGCGTGGTGCCGGCACTGGTGGTACCGGGCTGGGGACATGCACCTCAGGGCGAGTGCGGGGAGGAGGAACAGGGCGTACTGGACTGCCGAGGCGTACTGTAGGCCTGGTGCGTGGTGCCGGCACTGGTGGTACCAGGCTGGGGACACGCACCTCAGGGCGAGTGCGAGGAGCAGGAACAGGGTGTACTGGACCCTGGAGGCGCACTGGAAGCCTGGTGCGTGGTGTCGGCACTGGTGGTACTGGGCTGGTGACATACACCTCAGGGCGAGTGCAGGGAGCAGGCACAGGACGTACTGGACTGTGAAGGCGCACTGGAGACACAGTACGCAGAGCCGGCGCACTGGAGACACCGTGCGCTCTATCGCATAACACGGTGCCTGACCAGTAACGAGCTCCCCACAGAAAGCTCAGGTCTCCTACCTGACTCATGCAATCTCCTCATGTGCCCCACCCCAAAAAATGTATTGGGGCTACCTCTCGGGCTTCCGTGCTAGCCGTGTGCCTTCATATCGTTGAGGTTCCTCTATTCTCCGGTATTTCTACTTATAGTATCGCCGTTCCACTTTCGCTGCCTCTAACTCCTTCTTAGGACTGCAATACTCCCCCGGCTGTGTCCAGGGTCCTGCTCCGTCTAATAACTCCTCCCAAGTCCATTTCACATTTTTACAAAAACATACGGAAACTTCCGCCTTTCTCGAATCATGATTCGAATCATAGCGAGCAGTAGTTTTCCCACAGTTTAAGCTAGCTTAGTGTTTGTTGTAGACTAGTGTGTTTTATGAGAGTGAAACACCGTTGCATTTAACCATTAAATCACTGGTTTGTGTGTGCTATAATAGTTGTACATTAGGATTGGGAAATAGTTTTTTGTGTTCTTATGAATGGGACCTACTGGATATTATATCAGAGTGAATGGTCTGCTTATTCTTTGGCATCATGCTGTGTGTGACTGCTGTCTTTCTATCGGCCCTATGTATTTTTGCAAAATGTGCACTCTCTTACATGGAGTGAGCTTGGTATTAATTTTTTATTTTTTTAAAATTAGGATCCCCATTAGCTGTAGCTGGTAGGTATTACGGTCACTGTCATTTCAGCATTCTGAGCCTGTGAAACGCACATCCTGTTGAAACAGCGCTCCTGTTGTCTCTTTTGGTGATAGTGTTAGGCTACCATAGGTAGTGTAAGCAATGTGGCTGTTGTTGATGCTAAAGTTAGTGTGGGTGCTATCTCAGATGTTCTTGATTTTTGAGTTTGGTACAATGTTTTGGAAAATATTTTTCCCCATTTTAAGAACTAGGTCCAATCGCCATGGTTCGCCACTGCCTTTAAGGTATTGTCACGTCTACTTCCGCTCCACCTCTCTGGGGCTCGATGTCGCTGGTTTACTAACCACCGATCCTGGCAACCCATCATTACGCACAACTGGCAACCATCATTATGCACACCCACTCCCCATCATTAGGCACACCTAGACTTTATCAATACCCTGTTTACTCCCCCTTTATTTAGTCATCAGATATAGGTTTTCTCTCACGTTCAGTACTGTTCTTTTGCATCTGTTCAGTATTTAACTCACCTTCTGTACCTGCTTTCTCACCCCAGGCGTATATGTTACAGGTATACTATGGGTCAACTGCAACACACTGCTCCTGCCAATTGCAAGAGTTCCTAAATTCAGTGATCTATTGGTGCAGTCAAGAGTGCCCATATTAGCAAACTACCACCAATTCCAGCCAATAGTTAACTACTCCAGGAGGTCCTTCTGCCCACGACAATAAATAAACCCAACTGTGAGGATAATCTCACAGTGAGAACGGATTTAAATGTCGAATATCTATTGTAATCCAGACACTTTTACTTTAAAGTGGACAAAATATGTTTGACCAACTGTACGTTTGATCAATTATGACTATTTAAAAGTCTGCAAATCTCAATGATGATAAACTACACTCTACATCTAAAAAATCTTATCATTCTCTCTATCAAACCAAATGCAAGAGTGGAACATCAGTGGTTGGTGATAAGATTATGTGTATCTGTGGTCATTGTATTCAGCTATGGTTGTCATTATGTCCCGCCCATAATCTCAAATTACTTTCATCTCTCTTATTTGAGGATTCAGTCCTTCATTCATGGTCTGGCAGTGTAGATCTAAACACAGAATGGAACGCATATATGTACCAGCTCTCGTCCTCTACGGCTTCTGTAAGTGACTGTATCTTCAGTTCAGATTTTGTGATTCATCAATAGATTTGGTCTCTCACATAGTTGTGACGTTTTACTCACAACTCTTTCTTAACTTTTGTTCTCGCTCTTTCAGATCTGACCCGTGTTGTGTGTGTCTCTCCTCCACCCTTAAGGGTGGTACATTCAGGAGAGAATGTCACCCTGCAATGCATCAATGTGCTTAAAACACCCGGACAAGTTGGCTGGTTCAAGCAAGTCAACGGCTCAGAGCCGCTGTGCATCACGTATATGTGGAGCTCTCTGACAACTGTTAGTCATCCAAATGGATTTCAGGGCAATCATATGAAAATGGTCATGACCAACATAACTATCTTTCTCACAATCACAGAGGTGGAAGTAGCTGATTCTGGTGTGTACTTCTGTGGAATGTCGGATAACTATTTCATCTTCACCAACGCGACTGTCCTGAAGGTCCAAGGTAACCTTTTCAATACATTGTCTGCTATGACACCAAATGCACAACCATTTATTCTAGGTATATGATATATTTTGACTAAATGTTAGAGATACAATACTATCATATCCCAGTTTGAATAACAGTAGAATATCTAAATTACCTAATTGTTCATAAGGTCACAAAGATTATGAAGACTCTACAGAGCTCTATGGAGAAGGTATGTTAATTCTGTAATTTTAAGTGAGAATCTTTCAGAAATGTCTTAACATGATATACCATTAACTTCTTGATTCTACTTGAGACGCATATGTCTCAAGTAGGCACCTGGAAATGCAAATGCGCTACGCTAAATGCTAAATGTACTCGTTAAAACTCAAACCTTGATCAAAATTCACAAGCAGGGTATTGAATTAAAGCTACACTCGTTGTGAACCTAGCCAACAAGTCAGATTTTTAAAATGCTTTTCGGCGAAAGCATGAGAAGGTATTATCTGATAGCATGCACCACCTGAAAATGCCTGAATGCGACGTAAACAAAGACTCTGCTTATCCGACGCAGCACAAAACGCAGAAATAAAATATAAAACATTCATTACCTTTGACGAGCTTCTTTCTTGGCACTCCTATATGCCCCATAAACATCACTATTGGGTCTTTTTTTTCGTTTAAATCGGTCCATATATACCCAAAATAGCTTTCTATGGAAGCTGTGTCATTCAGAAAAAAACATCGTTTTTTAACGCTGCATCATTTTTTAAAATTAAAAAAGTCGACGATAAACTTTCACAAAACACTTCTAAATCCTTTTGTAATCCAACTTTAGGTATTAGTAAACGTTTATAATCTATCAAAATGATTACAGGGCGATGTATATTCAATAGCTCCTCGTCTGCAAATCAATGGCTGCCATTGTCCACATTTACAGCGTCCTGGTGGAGACTGGAAGAAACGGATGCCACATACTTGGATTTTCCAACAAAAAATTCAATTGAAAATGACGACAATGGCGACATCGTGTGGAATTTGTATGAATTGCATGCAGGTCGATATTACATTTTGTCCTCTTTTAACAACCCATGAAAGTGACTTATGGAAATTATTTTTAGCTTTCAGAGAGCAGTCTTTCTTGCGTTTTTCAATGAAACACACAATCTGTTATAGTCACAGCCGTGATTTAACCAGTTTTAGAAACTTCAGAGTGTTTTCTATCCACACATACTAATCATATGCATATACTATATTCCTGGCATGAGTAGCAGGACGCTGAAAAGTTGCGCGATTTTTAACAGAATGTTCGAAAAAGGAGGAGGTAGAAGTAAGAGGTTTTAAAGTACCACAGAATAGAAACAAAGTATAACAGCATCGTATAGTGAACTGATAATTATCTATTGGTAGCAAACGGGGTGAACGTTTGTATAGTTCTGATTCTAATTTAAATCTGTTTTGTAATAGAGGAAGATGGAACCATGAAGCTCTTCCTACTGGTTGTAATCCTGGGTGTTGTAACTGCTGTTATATTGATAATCATCTTCATCCTGGTTCTCAAGGTCAGAAGAGATGCAAAAAGACTAAACACAGGTATGGAGCCCATTTCATATGGGGCCTGCTATTAACTACACTTACATAGAAAATGTTTCACATGACATATTGCAGGTGATATATTTCAGGGGTAGGCAACCCTGGTCCTGGAGTGCCGCAGGCACTTCATGTTTTTATTCAAATCAAATCACATTTTATTTGTCACATACACATGGTTAGCAGATGTTAATGCGAGTGTAGCGAAATGCTTGTGCTTCTAGTTCCGACAATGCAGTAATAACCAACGAGTAATCTAGCTAACAATTCCAAAACTACTACCTTATACACACAAGTGTAAAGGGATAAAGAATATGTACATAAAAATATATGAATTAGTGATGGTACAGAGCGGCATAGGCAAAATGCAGTAGATGGTATCGAGTACAGTAGATACATATGAGATGAGTATGTAAACAAAGTGGCATAGTTAAAGTGGCTAGTGATACATGTATTACATAAAAAAGTGTCTGCGAGTTGTAATAAAATGTATTTGATCATTGTACTCCCTGATGAAGGCTATGGCCAAAAGTTTCTGAGTAAAAAAAAAGGTATACTGAACATGCCATCATAACAAAAGTAAATAAAATATACCCATCTCTCCAAGAAGAAAAATGTGCACGGTGGTGCGAACATCCTAATAGCTATCATCTTCTTTGAAACCTGTGTCTTGAGTGGAACAGTCTACCTCTGTAGAACAACACTTCTCAAATGAGGTTATTTAGTTTCTGAGATGCATAGCATTTCAGCAGATTTCAGAGTTTCTGCAGTGAACAGCGAGGATATGCTGAAGGTGGGCTACAGTAAGTGCCCCTGTGGTGGCTTGACCTAATCCACATAACCCAGAAGAGACTGGCTGGACAGAGCTGAGCATCCTGTTGGGCTGACACTATTGTGTTGATCTTATATTATCTATGCTCTCAAATGTAATGCAGCGAAGGTTAGAATTTCACTTTTTTGGATGAAGTGTAAAAGTTTAGCAAAAGCCTGGCCTTCATTTTCAGAGGATAGATATCAAATCAAATCAAATGTATTTATATAGCCCTTCGTACATCAGCTGATATCTCAAAGTGCTGTACAGAAACCCAGCCTAAAACCCCAAACAGCAAGCAATGCAGGTGTAGAAGCATATTGTTGTTTTAGCAACCCACTCCCCTTTAGGCAGTAAGGAACGGTCAAGGCCTACGCATTTAGAGAAGGCCTAAGAATTTATAAAATAATTGTTGTAGATTTTTTATATGAATATCCTTTTAATATCTATTTAATCTTTTCAATAATATTTGAAAAGCAGCAACATTTGAAATTGTGATTTTGACATTGGATAAAAGTAGATACTCAGAGCTAGAAAATGGTATATCATACACTACAGTTGAGGAACAATGGGAAAGTAATTCTGCTTTGAAAGTTGATCAATCAACTTGAAACCCCACTTTTGAGAAAATGTCCCTTGAATGTTTTAGTACACCTACAAGAGAGCACCTACCCACCTACCCAAATAATGACCATATCATATAGCTGACAACGTTTTAACTTGAACTAATTTGTGTTCATTATTTCAGGAAAATAAAATCATAACAAGATCATTATTTACAAGTTAATGGCGAGCTAATTACAGAAAATAGTTTACGGTTCTAAAAGCAGGGTATTATACAGGATAATTTAAGAAATTGGAGGCTGTCTCTTATATCCTAATTTGACGTTGGTGCAGGTCATGTTGTTATTCACATTACCGTCTCTGGTAAACATACTATATCAAATAAAATCTAGGTTTATTTGTCACATGCACAGGATACAGAAGGTGTGAACGATGCAGTGTGTCACACCCTGATCTGTTTCACCTGTCCTTGTGCTTGTCTCCAACCCCCCTTCAGGTGTCGCCCATCTTCCCCACTTATCCCCTGTGTATTTATACCTGTGTTTTCTGTCTGTCTGTGCCAGTTCATCTTGTTTGCCAAGTAAACCATTTTTTTTCTCAGCTCCTGGTTTTCCCAGTCTCTTTTTTTCCTCATCCTCCTGGTTTTGACCATTGCCTGCCCTGACTCCGAGCCCGCCTGCCTGACCACTCTGCCTGCGGCTGACCTCGAGCCTGCCTGCCACCCTGTACTGTTTTGGACTCTGCCCTGGCTATGAACGCTTGCCTGTCCCCGACCTGCCTTTTGTCTATCTCTTGGTGTCACATTCGTCATAACGAGGAGACCAAGGCGCAGCGTGATATGAATACATTCTTCTTTATTTAAACGAAGAACACTAAACAAACTAACAAAATAACAAAACGAACGTTAAGCTATAACACGAGTGCTGACATGCAACTACACATAGACAATTACCCACAAAACCAAAATGGAAAATGGCAACCTAAATAGGATCCCCAATCAGAGACAACAATAAACAGCTGCCTCTAATTGGGAACCAATTCAGGCCACCATTCACCTACATTTACCTAGACATACCAAAGCCCCATAAATATACAAAAATCCTAGACAAGACAAAAGCACACCCTGACCTAACCAAAATAATAAAGAAAACAAAGATAACTAAGGTCAAAGCGTGACAGTAACCCCCCCCAAAGGTGCGGACTCCCGGCCGCAAACCTAAACCCATATGGTAGGGGTGGGCATCTAACTTTGGTGGCTGCTCTGGTTCTGGATGCCACACCCCTTCTTTACACTGAGTCCGCTCTTGTATCACTGACCCGTGGATCATTGTCGAAGGCTCTGGACTGCGGATCCTCGCTGTAGGCCCCAGGCTGGAGACCCTCGCTGCGTGGATCATCGCTGAATGTTCTGGACTGGGGACCGTCGCTGGAGACCCCGGACTGGGGGCCGTCGCTGGAGACCCCGGGCTGGGGACCGTCGCTGGGGGTTCCGGACTGTGGCCCGTCGTTGGAGGTTCCGGACTGTGGCCCATCGAGGTTCCGGAGGTTGTGAACTGTAGCCGGAAGCTCTGGACTGGGTACTGTCGCCAGACGCTCTGGACTGGGTACTGTCGCCGGACACTCTGGACTGGCTACTGTCGCCGGACGCTCTGGACTGGCTACTGTCGCCGGACGCTCTGGACTGGCTACTGTCGCCGGACGCTCTGGACTGGCTACTGTCGCCGGACTCTCTGGACTGCCGATGCGCACTGTAGGCCTGGTGCGTAGTGGCGGCACTGGTGGTACCGGGCTGGGGACACGCACCTCAGGGCGAGTGCGAAGAGCAGGAACAGGGCGTACTGGACCCTGGAGGCGCACTGTAGGCCTGGTGCGTGGTGCCGGCACTGGTGGTACCGGGCTGGGGACATGCACCTCAGGGCGAGTGCGGGGAGGAGGAACAGGGCGTACTGGACTGCCGAGGCGTACTGTAGGCCTGGTGCGTGGTGCCGGCACTGGTGGTACCAGGCTGGGGACACGCACCTCAGGGCGAGTGCGAGGAGCAGGAACAGGGTGTACTGGACCCTGGAGGCGCACTGGAAGCCTGGTGCGTGGTGTCGGCACTGGTGGTACTGGGCTGGTGACATACACCTCAGGGCGAGTGCAGGGAGCAGGCACAGGACGTACTGGACTGTGAAGGCGCACTGGAGACACAGTACGCAGAGCCGGCGCACTGGAGACACCGTGCGCTCTATCGCATAACACGGTGCCTGACCAGTAACGAGCTCCCCACAGAAAGCTCAGGTCTCCTACCTGACTCATGCAATCTCCTCATGTGCCCCACCCCAAAAAATGTATTGGGGCTACCTCTCGGGCTTCCGTGCTAGCCGTGTGCCTTCATATCGTTGAGGTTCCTCTATTCTCCGGTATTTCTACTTATAGTATCGCCGTTCCACTTTCGCTGCCTCTAACTCCTTCTTAGGACTGCAATACTCCCCCGGCTGTGTCCAGGGTCCTGCTCCGTCTAATAACTCCTCCCAAGTCCATTTCACATTTTTACAAAAACATACGGAAACTTCCGCCTTTCTCGAATCATGATTCGAATCATAGCGAGCAGTAGTTTTCCCACAGTTTAAGCTAGCTTAGTGTTTGTTGTAGACTAGTGTGTTTTATGAGAGTGAAACACCGTTGCATTTAACCATTAAATCACTGGTTTGTGTGTGCTATAATAGTTGTACATTAGGATTGGGAAATAGTTTTTTGTGTTCTTATGAATGGGACCTACTGGATATTATATCAGAGTGAATGGTCTGCTTATTCTTTGGCATCATGCTGTGTGTGACTGCTGTCTTTCTATCGGCCCTATGTATTTTTGCAAAATGTGCACTCTCTTACATGGAGTGAGCTTGGTATTAATTTTTTATTTTTTTAAAATTAGGATCCCCATTAGCTGTAGCTGGTAGGTATTACGGTCACTGTCATTTCAGCATTCTGAGCCTGTGAAACGCACATCCTGTTGAAACAGCGCTCCTGTTGTCTCTTTTGGTGATAGTGTTAGGCTACCATAGGTAGTGTAAGCAATGTGGCTGTTGTTGATGCTAAAGTTAGTGTGGGTGCTATCTCAGATGTTCTTGATTTTTGAGTTTGGTACAATGTTTTGGAAAATATTTTTCCCCATTTTAAGAACTAGGTCCAATCGCCATGGTTCGCCACTGCCTTTAAGGTATTGTCACGTCTACTTCCGCTCCACCTCTCTGGGGCTCGATGTCGCTGGTTTACTAACCACCGATCCTGGCAACCCATCATTACGCACAACTGGCAACCATCATTATGCACACCCACTCCCCATCATTAGGCACACCTAGACTTTATCAATACCCTGTTTACTCCCCCTTTATTTAGTCATCAGATATAGGTTTTCTCTCACGTTCAGTACTGTTCTTTTGCATCTGTTCAGTATTTAACTCACCTTCTGTACCTGCTTTCTCACCCCAGGCGTATATGTTACAGGTATACTATGGGTCAACTGCAACACACTGCTCCTGCCAATTGCAAGAGTTCCTAAATTCAGTGATCTATTGGTGCAGTCAAGAGTGCCCATATTAGCAAACTACCACCAATTCCAGCCAATAGTTAACTACTCCAGGAGGTCCTTCTGCCCACGACAATAAATAAACCCAACTGTGAGGATAATCTCACAGTGAGAACGGATTTAAATGTCGAATATCTATTGTAATCCAGACACTTTTACTTTAAAGTGGACAAAATATGTTTGACCAACTGTACGTTTGATCAATTATGACTATTTAAAAGTCTGCAAATCTCAATGATGATAAACTACACTCTACATCTAAAAAATCTTATCATTCTCTCTATCAAACCAAATGCAAGAGTGGAACATCAGTGGTTGGTGATAAGATTATGTGTATCTGTGGTCATTGTATTCAGCTATGGTTGTCATTATGTCCCGCCCATAATCTCAAATTACTTTCATCTCTCTTATTTGAGGATTCAGTCCTTCATTCATGGTCTGGCAGTGTAGATCTAAACACAGAATGGAACGCATATATGTACCAGCTCTCGTCCTCTACGGCTTCTGTAAGTGACTGTATCTTCAGTTCAGATTTTGTGATTCATCAATAGATTTGGTCTCTCACATAGTTGTGACGTTTTACTCACAACTCTTTCTTAACTTTTGTTCTCGCTCTTTCAGATCTGACCCGTGTTGTGTGTGTCTCTCCTCCACCCTTAAGGGTGGTACATTCAGGAGAGAATGTCACCCTGCAATGCATCAATGTGCTTAAAACACCCGGACAAGTTGGCTGGTTCAAGCAAGTCAACGGCTCAGAGCCGCTGTGCATCACGTATATGTGGAGCTCTCTGACAACTGTTAGTCATCCAAATGGATTTCAGGGCAATCATATGAAAATGGTCATGACCAACATAACTATCTTTCTCACAATCACAGAGGTGGAAGTAGCTGATTCTGGTGTGTACTTCTGTGGAATGTCGGATAACTATTTCATCTTCACCAACGCGACTGTCCTGAAGGTCCAAGGTAACCTTTTCAATACATTGTCTGCTATGACACCAAATGCACAACCATTTATTCTAGGTATATGATATATTTTGACTAAATGTTAGAGATACAATACTATCATATCCCAGTTTGAATAACAGTAGAATATCTAAATTACCTAATTGTTCATAAGGTCACAAAGATTATGAAGACTCTACAGAGCTCTATGGAGAAGGTATGTTAATTCTGTAATTTTAAGTGAGAATCTTTCAGAAATGTCTTAACATGATATACCATTAACTTCTTGATTCTACTTGAGACGCATATGTCTCAAGTAGGCACCTGGAAATGCAAATGCGCTACGCTAAATGCTAAATGTACTCGTTAAAACTCAAACCTTGATCAAAATTCACAAGCAGGGTATTGAATTAAAGCTACACTCGTTGTGAACCTAGCCAACAAGTCAGATTTTTAAAATGCTTTTCGGCGAAAGCATGAGAAGGTATTATCTGATAGCATGCACCACCTGAAAATGCCTGAATGCGACGTAAACAAAGACTCTGCTTATCCGACGCAGCACAAAACGCAGAAATAAAATATAAAACATTCATTACCTTTGACGAGCTTCTTTCTTGGCACTCCTATATGCCCCATAAACATCACTATTGGGTCTTTTTTTTCGTTTAAATCGGTCCATATATACCCAAAATAGCTTTCTATGGAAGCTGTGTCATTCAGAAAAAAACATCGTTTTTTAACGCTGCATCATTTTTTAAAATTAAAAAAGTCGACGATAAACTTTCACAAAACACTTCTAAATCCTTTTGTAATCCAACTTTAGGTATTAGTAAACGTTTATAATCTATCAAAATGATTACAGGGCGATGTATATTCAATAGCTCCTCGTCTGCAAATCAATGGCTGCCATTGTCCACATTTACAGCGTCCTGGTGGAGACTGGAAGAAACGGATGCCACATACTTGGATTTTCCAACAAAAAATTCAATTGAAAATGACGACAATGGCGACATCGTGTGGAATTTGTATGAATTGCATGCAGGTCGATATTACATTTTGTCCTCTTTTAACAACCCATGAAAGTGACTTATGGAAATTATTTTTAGCTTTCAGAGAGCAGTCTTTCTTGCGTTTTTCAATGAAACACACAATCTGTTATAGTCACAGCCGTGATTTAACCAGTTTTAGAAACTTCAGAGTGTTTTCTATCCACACATACTAATCATATGCATATACTATATTCCTGGCATGAGTAGCAGGACGCTGAAAAGTTGCGCGATTTTTAACAGAATGTTCGAAAAAGGAGGAGGTAGAAGTAAGAGGTTTTAAAGTACCACAGAATAGAAACAAAGTATAACAGCATCGTATAGTGAACTGATAATTATCTATTGGTAGCAAACGGGGTGAACGTTTGTATAGTTCTGATTCTAATTTAAATCTGTTTTGTAATAGAGGAAGATGGAACCATGAAGCTCTTCCTACTGGTTGTAATCCTGGGTGTTGTAACTGCTGTTATATTGATAATCATCTTCATCCTGGTTCTCAAGGTCAGAAGAGATGCAAAAAGACTAAACACAGGTATGGAGCCCATTTCATATGGGGCCTGCTATTAACTACACTTACATAGAAAATGTTTCACATGACATATTGCAGGTGATATATTTCAGGGGTAGGCAACCCTGGTCCTGGAGTGCCGCAGAAACATCATGTTTTTAGTTTAACCGACCTGGAAGACTAGGTATGTTGAATTTAGGAAATCAATGAACTGATCAATTAGCTCAGTTAGGAAGGTGCGGTGCTTATTTGGAACAAAATCCTGCAATACCTGTGACACTCCAGGAACAGGGTTGCCTACCCCTGACATACTGTACACTGAGAATGGAAAGAGTCAGTAAAAGTTATTTTGTGAACACTACATTGGAATGATCAGTTGATATCTTCTCTCATCTCTGTTTTATATCATATTCAGGACCTGACTCGCAACAACAACTACAAAATTATCAGGTAAATGCTATTTGTTCAGTGAAATCATTTTGAAAATATAAGCAATTCAGAAACAGTGTAAATTATAATTGTATGTTATGGTGTTTCCAAATGTACAGAACCACGATCCTGATGCAATTAATTATGCCGCCCTGAATTTCACCTCCAAGAAAAAGGAGAGAAGAAGAGCGAAGGAGCTGGACCCCCATGTAGTGTATGCTGTTACAAGATGACAAAGTGGAGGATGGAGAGGAGGACAAGTGGTTTGCCATATCTTTGAATACAAGTTTAAATCTTCCTTTATTGTATGTGTAGTTAAATCAAATGTATTGAAATGTAAATCAGTAAATATCTCTGTAGTTTCTGTACATTGTACCTCAGGGCCTCTGTAGCCCTCTTCCACTCTGTTAGGCCACACAGTTCAGTGGTACAGGGGTGGTTAGAGAGGGGGAGTTAGACTCAAACCACAACTGTGTAATGGCCACAGAGGAGTAGTTGCCTCTTTTGGCCTCTCTTAGCTTAGTTCTCTGTTGTGTTTATTAGTGATTTGGTTATTCTTTAATAAGTTGGCCGTAAAGGACAAAGTACCCAGCATTGGACAATTGTATTACATTGATTACTTAATAAAAATTAGAGTTTAAGCAAAACTGTCAAATTGTTGTTTGTCATGATGTTATTCACCGCTTAGGGTTTCATGTCTTCACTGCACAGATCACAGCCACCTTTTCTGAAAAGCAGCTAGTTGCCTTATATGGAGAATAATATTTGGAGTCTGAGGTAGAGGAAGTGCCAGTGAGGAACGCGTCACTTCCTGTGGTGTGAATGACAGGGAGGAGCAGCTCAGTGATGAGTGAGACCTGCTGAGGTGAACATCACTGGGCCTCTCTGTACAGAGGCGGGTGTCAATCCCCAGACTCTCATTTGATGCATTCGCTGCAGACGCTACACCCTCGGCCTGTGGTTAGTGTCACCTCGCTGGTATGAACAGGGATGGAAAACAACCCGGCCTGTGGTCAGTGTCACCTCGCTGCTATTAAAAGGGATGAAAATAACAAACATCTCATACAAAGATCTCTGTGGTCAGAAGTTTCCACTGCCGTGAATTGACTTACATTAATCTGAAGACTTTTTTATTTAATCAACTAACTATGTTAAATTGTTACTCGATTAAATGTTTTACCTTTATTTAGCTAGGCAAGTCAGTTAAGAACAAATTCTTACCTTCAAGGACAGCCTAGGAACAGTGGCTCAGGGGCAGAACAACAGATTGGTACCTTGTCAGCTCAGGGATTTGAACTTGCAACCTTTTGGTTACTAGTCCAACGCTCTAACCACTAGGCTACCTTGCCACCCTGAATCATGTAACAATTAACTCATTAGGATTTAGGGCACCATGGAAGAAATTGTTTAACGATTAAACTCCAGAAGATATATGTTATATATCGATAACAGTCACTTATTAATCATTACCTCATATTAGTGTCATTCTGAACAGTCGTAACCTTCTTGGATCTGCAAGAACCCCAGCTTTACTCATCATTCAGTACGACACAGATTGGTTGAATTATGTATTTACTAACTAAGTAATAACACAGAACACAAAAACACACTTACACGAGACAAAGGTCTCTAGCGGACTGACAAGATATGATGGCTTATTACACAGAGATGGAGACGCGTGTGTGTAAAATAGAGAGATAATGAAAAAGGGACATTTATTGTGGATACATTCTAGGACTGTCCTCACATTAATCATATGCCTTGCATATGAACCGTCGCCCGTTCGGAATAAGAAAATAATTAATGTACTTACGTGTTGAATGCTGTTCGTTCGTCATTTATTTCCGTCGGAACCAAGTCTTCTCGGAAAGATGTTTACGCGCTCTGATTGTCCACCAGAGGTCACAATATCCTTCTTCTCAGTTTTCCGGTCTCCAATGAGCTGTTTACTAAGAACAGCTACTTAGCCGTACCAGTGAATGTCTGAGAGGGGAGTTTTTGGAAGTTGCAGTTTTTGGCTGCAAAGGCATTCCTTTGGTTGAAACTAAAAGGGTAAATCCTCCTCCAGAGATTTACAGCAGGGTGTGAATGTTGGCCATCCAGCAGCTCCCCGTCTCAACCCTCTGGGGAGAGACAGAGGCCTGGTTACTGTCACCCCCCCCCCACACACACACACACACACACTCCACCAGTCTGATCTGACCCATTCTGATCCAGTCATGACATTATATAGCTGACAACATTTTAACTTTAACCAGTTAGAGCTCTAGGGGCGCTATTTCATTTTTGGATAAAAAACGTTCCCGTTTTAAGCGCGATATTTTGTCACGAAAAGATGCTCGACTATGCATATTCTTGACAGTTTTGGAAAGAAAACACTCTGAAGTTTCAGAATCTGCAAAGATTTTGTCTGTAAGTGCCCCAGAACTCATTCTACAGGCGAAACCAAGATGATGCATCACCCAGGAATTAGCAGAATTTCTGAAGCTCTGTTTTCCATTCTCTCCTTATATGGCTGTGATTGCGCAACGAATGAGCCTACACTTTCTGTCGTTCGCCCAAGGTCTTAGCAGCATTGTGACGTATTTGTAGGCATATCATTGGAAGATTGGCCATAAGAGACTACATTTTCCAGAGGTCCGCCCGGTGTCCTTTGTCTAAATTTGTGCGTAATCTTCAGGTGCAGGCATTTTCTCCTGGGATTCAGGAGAGAAACCATGTTTCCAAGAACGATGTATCAATGAAGAGATATGTGAAAAACACCTTGAGGATTGATTCTAAACAACGTCTGCCATGTTTTCAGTCGATATTATGGAGTTAATTTGGAAAAAAGTTTGCGTTTTGAGGACTGAATTTATGGATTTTTTTTGGTAGCCAAATGTGATGTATAAAACGGAGCTATTTCTAATACACAAGGAATCTTTTTGGAAAAACTGAGCATCTGCTATCTAACTGAGAGTATCCTCATTGAAAACATCAGAAGTTCTTCAAAGGTAAATGATTTTATTTGAAGGCTTTTATGTTTTTGTTAATGTTGCGTGCTGGATGCTAACGCTAATGCTAACGCTAAATGCTAACGCGAAATGCTAACTCTAGCTAGCTACTTTTACACAAATGATTGTTTTCCTATGGTTGAGAAGCATATTTTGAAAATCTGAGATGACAGTGTTGTTTACAAAAGGCTAAGCTTGAGATATGGCATATTTATTTCATTTCATTTGCGATTTTCATAAATAGTTAACGTTGTGTTATGCTAATGAGCTTGCTGATAGATTTACACAATCCTGGATACAGGGGTTTTTTCATAGCTAAACGTGACGCAGAAAACGGAGCGATTTGTCCTAAACAAATAATCTTTCAGGAAAAACTGAACATTTGCTATCTGAGAGTCTCCTCAATGAAAACATCTGAAGTTCTTCAAAGGTAAATGATTTTTTTGAATGCTTTTCTGTTTTTTTGTGTAAATGTTGCCAGCTGAATGCTAATGCTAAATGCTACGTTAGCCATCAATACTGTTACACAAATGATTGTTTTGCAATGGTTGAGAAGCATATTTTGAAAATCTGAGATGACAGTGTTGTTAACAAAAGGCTAAGCTTGAGAGCTAGCATATTTATTTCATTTGATTTGCGATTTTCATGAATAGTTAACGTTGCGTTATGGTAATGAGCTTGAGTCTGTATTCACGAACCCGGATCCGGGATGGGGAGATCAGAAAGGTTAACTAATTTGTATTCATTATTACAGGAAAATAAAATTACAACAAGATCGTAATTTACAAGTTAATGGCAAGCTAATTACAGAAAATAGCTTAAGGTTGTGAGTGTGACTAAATAAAAGCAAGGCATTATTCTGAAGAATTTTATAACTTGGTCACTGTCTCGTTGGCCTAAAGTTATATCCTAATTTGACTTTGGTGCAGGTAATGTTGTTCTTCACATTGCCATCTCTGGTAAACACAACCCCCACCTGTGGACCCCCACCTGTGGACATCGGGCCCACACTATATCAACTAAAATCAAGTTTTATTTGTCACATACAGAAGGTGTAAACTGTACAGTAAAATGGTTACTTGCATATTGGCGTCTTTTGTTTACACACAGCCAGCTAGATAGTTAAACAATGTACCATAATCCTAGCTCATAATGTTACTACCCTGCATGAATCTAGGTAGTTAAAGCTAACCAACTAGATTCAATGATATCTAGCTAGCTAGCATTAGGCTATAACTAGCAATGCAAATGGCTCTGAATAATATTACTACACAGATCATATACATAACGTTAGCTAGCGAGCCAGTTAACATTAGCTAGCTAGCTAACAGAATGCTTTAACTTGCAATGAAAACTACTTTCTAACAAAATTAGAAATGTATAATATCTGAAAATGTAGCGAATCAGACTCTCTTACCAGTATGCATGGATGAAAGCTTCTCCCTCTCTGTCACGGTCCCCATGGTTTCCCGTAGTTTTAAGAAATAATCCGGAGACAAGTGTTTTATACAACAGCCTTTGTGTTTACTCTTTTCAACTCCCCCTGCATTATCAAACGGCTGAATTTTCTCCATCTCCTTAGCTATCAGGCATTGGGCATTCCACTGATTCCAAAGCTCGTTCCTCCAGAAAATGGAGAGTGGAGAGCATTAGCAACAATATCAAAGTTGTTTGTTATATTGTAAAACAAAACGTGTTAGAAAAGATTACCTACACACACTGAGCAGCTCAAATTATGGACAGAAGCGCGCTACATGAGAGACCTATCCGAAATCATCTCTCGACAGGTCCAGCCCATCCATTATCTCAGACAAATCATGGCTAGTGGGAAGATTCCTGTATTTTTCCGTGGTTAAACAAACTAGACTCGTAATGTGACCATTTTATTTCGTATTTACAGACGGCATACAAGTTTGTTAAGACAAAAAAAGTTATCATGTTCCAGAAGGCATTTCCGCCAAAAAAAGCATTTTAATGTAAAAAATAGTTTACTTTAATATGCTTCTATTGTGAAGTAGTAAGGCGCGACATACACCTAGTTTCCCAAAACGAGTCACATTTTTTTCAAAAATATATGGAAAATTCTGCCTTTCTTGAAGGCCGACAGGTCTCTATGCAATAGCGAGCAGTAGTTTTCCCACAGTCTAAGCTAGCTAGTTGCAGCTTTAGCAGGTGTTATCAAAGAGGATGTTGATGCTAATTCGTGTTTCAAGATGAACTTTGAAAAATAAGTTGTCAAAATTATCATGATCTGGTGAGTGGAACAGTTATTTTGGGGTGGCAGGGTAGCCTAGTTGTTAGAGTGTTGAACTAGTAACCAAAAAGTTGCAAGTTCAAATACCTGAGCTTACAAGGAACAAATCTGTCGTTCTGCCCATGAAAAGGCAGGTAACCCACTGTTCCTAGGCTGTCATTGAAAATAAGAATTTGTTCTTAACTGACTTGCCTAGTTAAATAAAGGTTTAAAAGAAATTGCAGCTAGCTTGCTGTTGTTAGCTATCACTTTGAAAATAATGTGAGTTTGAAAAATTGTTGCATTTCACATTTAGATCACTTGTTAGTGTGTGTGCTTAATGTGCTAACAATGTTTGCAATGGGAAGTAATAGTTGTACATTTCGATTGGGAAATGCTTAGCCTAATGGTTTTGTTTTTTTGTTCTTATGATTGAGACCTACTGGCTTATTATGTCCTAATGAATGGACTGATTATTCTATAACATCATGCTGTGTGTGACTGCTGTCTTTTTATCAGTCTATGTGTTTTACAGAAAGTGCGCTCCTACAGGGAGTGAACTAGTAGGAATTATGGTCGCTGTCGTTTCAGCATCCTGAGCCTGTCAAACTCACACCTTTTGATGTGAGTTTGACTGGCTATCAGAGGGTTCTACCACGGGTTGTCACAGTGAGCCAGCCCACTAGCCTCCCCAGCCTTACGCCCAGGTCAGCGATGCCCGACTGTCCCTTCCAGATAAATATGACGGTACTCCATCAAAATGATGTGGCTTGCTACTCTAGTGCTCCGTCTATTTTGGCTATCAGACAGGAGTCCCCATTACCGAGAAGTCCAAGGTTGCCACGCTTATTTCCCTGCTGACCGGACAGGCGCTGGATTGGGCTACGGCCGTCTGGGAAAGAAGAGAGGAGGAACTGGGTTCCTATAAGAGATTCATGGCTCTGTTCAGGTTGGTCCTCAACCATCCTCCAGAGAGCAGATAGGGAGGTGAGCAACTTTCCCATCTCCAGCAGGGTGCCCAGACCACTGCTGAGTACGCCCTCACCTTTCGGACTGTGGCAGCCTCCAGCGGATGGAATGAACCGGCGCTCCGCATTCAATTCCGCAGTGGACTGCCCAAGGAAGTCCAGACACAGTTGACATGTCGAGATCAAATCAAATCAAAAAAAGATATATAGCCCTTCGTACATCAGCTCAAAATGCTCAAAGTGCTGTACAGAAACCCAGCCTAAAACCTCAAACAGCAAGCAATGCAGGTGTAGAAGCATGGTGGCTTGGAAAAACTCCCTAGAAAGGCCAAAACCTAGGAAGAAACCTAGAGAGGAACCAGGCTATGAGGGGTGGCCAGTCCTCTTCTGGCTGTGCCGGGTGGAGATTATAGCAGAACATGGCCAAGATGTTCAAATGTTCATGAATGACCAGCATGGTCAAATGATAATAATCACAGGCAGAACAGTTGAAACTGGAGCAGCAGCACGGCCAGGTGGACTGGGGACAGCAAGGAGTCATCATGCCAGGTAGTCCTGAGGCATGGTCCTAGGGCTCAGGTCCTCTGAGAGAGAGAAAGAAAGAGAGAAAGAGAGAATTAGAGAGAACATACTTAAATTCACACAGGACACCGGATAAGACAGAAGTACTCGAGATATAACAAACTGACCCTAGGCCCCGACACATAAATTACTGCAGCATAAATACTGGAGGCTGAGACAGGAGGGGTCAGGAGACACTGTGGCCCCATCCGATGATACCCCTGGACAGGGCCAAACAGGAAGGATATAACCCCACCCACTTTGCCAAAGCATATCCCCCACACCACTAAAGGGATATCTTCAACCACCAACTTACCATCCTGAGACAAGGCCGAGTATAGCCCACAAAGATCTCAGACCCAGACAGGAAGATCACATCAGTGACTCAACCCACTCAAGTGACGCACCCCTCCTAGGGACGGCATGAAAGAGCACCAGTAAGCCAGTGACTCAGCCCCTGTAATAGGGTTAGAGGCAGAGAATCCAAGTGGAATGAGGGGAACTGGCCAGGCAGAGACAGCAAGGGCGGTTCGTTGCTCCAGAGCCTTTCTGTTCACCTTCACACTCCTACACTCAATCATATGACCCACTGAAGAGATGAGTCTTCAGTAAAGACTTAAAGGTTGAGAACAAGTTTGCGTCTCTCACATGGGTAGGCAGACCATTCCATAAAAATTGAGCTCTATAGGAGAAAGACCTGCCTCCAGCTGTTTGCTTAGAAATTCTAGGGACAATTAGGATGCCTGCGTCTTGTGACCATAGCGTACATGTAGGTATGTACGGCAGGACCAAATCAGAGAGATAGGTAGGAGCAAGCCCATGTAATGCTTTGTAGGTTAGCAGTAAAACCTTGAAATCAGCCCTTGCCTTGACAGGAAGCCAGTGTAGGGAGGCCAGAGTAATATGATAACATTTTGGGGTTCTAGTCAGGATTCTAGCAGCCGTATTTAGCACTAACTGAAGTTTATTTACTGCTTTATCCGGGTAGCCGGAAAGTAGAGCATTGCAGTAGTCTAACCTAGAAGTAACAAAAGCATGGATTAATTTTTCTGCATCATTTTTGGACAGAAAGTTCCTGATTTTTGCAATGTTACGTAGATGGAAAAAAGTTGTCCTTGAAACAGTCTTGATATGTTCATCAAAAGAGAGATCGGGGTCCATGGTAACGCCAAGGTCATTCACAGTTTTATTTGAGACGACTGTACAACCATTATGATTAATTGTCAGATTCAACAGAAGTTCACTTTGTTTCTCGGGACCTAGAACAAGCATCTCTGTTTTGTCCGAGTTTAAAAGTAGAACGTTTGCAGCCATCCATTTCCTTATGTCTGAAACACAGGCTTCTAGCGAGGGTAATGTTGGGGCTTCACCATGTTTCATTGAATTGTACAGCTGTGTGTCATCCGCATAGCAGTGAAAGTTAACATTGTGTTTTCGAATGACATCCCCAAGAGGTAAAATATATAGTGAAAACAATAGTGGTCCTAAAACGGAACCTTGAGGAACATTGAAATTTACAGTTGATTTGTCAGAGGACAAACCATTCACAGAGACAAACTGATATCTTTCCGACAGATAAGATCTAAACCAGGCCAGAACTTGTCCGTGTAGACCAATTTGGGTTTCCAATCTCTCCAAAAGAATGTGGTGATCAATGGTATCAAAAGCAGCACTAAGGTCAAGGAGCACGAGGACAGATGCAAAGCCTCGGTCTGATGCCATTAAAAGGTAATTTACCACCTTCACAAGTGCAGTCTCAGTGCTATGATGGGGTCTAAAACCAGACTAAAGCATTTCGTATACATTGTTTGTCTTCAAGGCAGCCTTTTCTAAAATAATTGAGAGGAATGGAAGATTCGATATAGGCCGATAGTTTTTATATTTTCTAGGTCAAGGTTTGGCTTTTTCAAGAGAGGCTTTATTACTGCCACTTTTAGTGATTTTGGTACACATCCGGTGGATAGAGAGACGTTTATTATGTTCAACATAGGAGGGCCAAGCACAGGAAGCAGCTCTTTCAGTAGTTTAGTTGGAATAGGGTCCAGTATGCAGCTTGAAGGTTTAGAGGCCATGATTATTTTCATAATTGTGTCAAGAGATATAATACTAAAACACTTGATTGTCTCTCTTGATCCTAGGTCTTGGCAGAGTTGTGCAGACTCAGGACAATTCAGCTTTGAATGAATACGCAGATTTAAAGAGGAGTACGTAATTTGCTTTCTAATAACTATGATCTTTTCCTCAAAGAAGTTCATGAATTTATTACTGCTGAAGTGAAAGCCATCCTCACTTGGGGAATGCTGCTTTTTAGTTAGCTTTGCGACAGTATCAAAAATAAATTTCAGATTGGTCTTATTTTCCTCAATTAAGTTCAAAAAATAGGATGGTCGAGCAGCAGTAAGGGCTCTTTGATACTGCACGGTACTGTCTTTCCAAGCTAGTAGGAAGACTTTCAGTTTGGTGTGGCGCCATTTCCGTTCCAATTTTCTGGAAGCTTGCTTCAGAGCTCGGGTATTTTCTGTATACCAGGAAGCTAGTTTCTTATGAGAAATGTTTTTAGTTTTTAGGGGTGCAACTGCATCTAGGGTATTGCGCAAGGTTAAATTGAGTTCCTCAGTTAGGTTGTTAACTGATTTTTGTCCTCTGACGTCCTTGGGTAGACAGAGGGAGTCTGGAAGGGCATCAAGGAAACAAAGTAAACTATAACAGCATCGTATAGCGACCTGATAATTCTCTATTGGTAGCAAATGGGGTAGAAGTTTTTATAGTTCTGAATCTAATTTAAATCTGTTTTGAAGGAGATGAAAATGGAACCATGAACCTCTTCCTACTGATTGTAATCCTGGGTGTTGTAACTGCTGTTCTACTGATAATCATCCTCATCCTGGTTCTCAAGGTCAGAAGAGATGCAAACAGACTAAACACAGGTATGGAGCCCATTTCATATGGGGCCGGCTATTAACTGCACTTACATAGTGAAAATGTTTCCCATGACATATTGCAGGTGTAGGCAACCCTGGTCCTGGAGTTCCACAGGCACTTCATGTTTTTATTTAACCAACCTGGTACACCAGGTGTGTTCAATTTAGGCAATCGCTGAACTGATCAATTAGCTCAGTTGGGCAGGTATGGTGCTTATTTGGTACAAAATCCTGTAATATCTGCGGCACTGCAGGAACAGGGTTGCCTACCCCTGAAATACCATATATTGAGATTTGAAAAAGTCAGTAAAAGTTATTATGTTCATTATACAATGGAATGATCAGTTTATCTATCCTTATCTCTGTATTATATCATATTCAGCACCTGACTCGCAAAGACAACATGATCAAGTAAATGCTATTTGTTCAGTGACATTATTTTGTAAAAATGAGCAATTCAGATACAATTCTAATTGTATTTCATGATGTTTCCAAATGTACAGAACCAAGATACTGATGTACTGAATTATGCTGCCCTGAATTTCACCTACAAGAAATAGAAGAGGGAGAGAAGAAGAGCGAAGGAGCTGGACACCCATGTAGTATATGCTGCTATAAGATGACAAAGTGGAGGATGGAGAGGAGGACAAGTGGTTTGCCATATCTTTGAATACAAGTATAAATCTTCCTATATTTTATGTGTAGTTAAATCAAATGTATTGACATCTAAATCAGTAAATATCTCCCTAGTGTCTGTACACTTTTGGATAAATAGCGTGCCCAATTTCAACTTCCTGCTACTCATGCCAAGAATATAAGATATGCATATTATCATTAGATTTGGATGGAAAACACTCTGAAGTTTCTAAAACTGTTTGAGTCATGTCTGTGAGTATAACAAAACTTATGTAGCAGGCAAAACCCAGAGGACTAACCATTCAGAATTATTGTTTTTTTGAGGTCACTGTCAATTCAATGAGTTTTCATTGGGGATTATTTCTAAGGCACCTGTTTGCAGTTCCTACCGCTTCCACTGGATGTCACCAGTCTTTGGAAATAGGTTGAGGTTATTCCTTTGTGAAATGAAGAAGTATGGCCATCTTGAATCAGGGTAACGTTATGTGTACTGTTTGAGAGTTGCGCAAGACTAGGAAAGTAGCGTTAGTTTGTTATCCTCCTGTATTGAAAACAGATAGACCCGTCTTCCATTTGATCGATTATTAATCTTTAAAAATACCTAAAGATATATTACAAAAGTACTTTGAAATGTTTTGGCAAAGTTTACTGGTAACTTTTGAGATATTTTGTAGTGACGTTGCTCAAATTGGAAGCTGTTTCTTTCTGGATCAAACATTGCCAAATAAATGGACATGTTGGATATATATCGACGGAATTAATCAAACAAAAGGACCATTTGTGATGTTTATGGGACATATTGGAGTGCCAACGAAAGAAGCTTGTCAAAGGTAAGGCATGATTTATATTTTATTCTGCGTTTTGTGTGGTGCCTGCAGGGTCGAAATATGCTATTCTCTCTTTGTTTACTGTTGTGATATCATCAGATAATAGCTTTTTATGCTTTCGCCGAAAAGCCTTTTTGAGATCTGATATGTTGGCTGGATTCACAACGAGTGTAGCTTTAATTTGGTATCTTACATGTGTGATTTAATGAAAGTTAAAATTTTATAGTATTTTATTTGAATTTGGCGCTCTGCATTGTCCCTGGCAATTGGCCAGGTAGGACATTGCGTCCCGCCTATCCCAGAGAGGTTAACTTCCTTACTAATATCTTGAGATGTTGCTTCAATATATCCACATAATTGTTTTACCTCATAATGCAATCTATTTTGTGAAGTGCACCAATCCCTCCTGCAGCAAAGCACCCCCACAACATGATCCTGCCACCCCTGTGCTTCACAGTTGGGATTTTGTTCTTCGGCTTGCAAGCCTCCCCCTTTTTTGCTTCAAAACATAACGATGGTCAATATGACCCAACAGTTCTATTTTTGTTTCATCAGTCCAGAGGACATTTCTCTATAAAGTACGATCTTTGTCTGGCTTTTTTATGGCTGTTTTGGAGCAGTGGCTTCTTCCTTGCCTAGCGGACTTTCAGGTTATGTCGATATAGGACTCGTTTTACTGTGGATATAGACACTTTTGTACCTGTTTCCCCCAGCATCTTCACAAGGTCCTTTGCTGTTGTTCTGGGATTGATTTGCACTTTTCGCACCAAAGTACGTTCATCTCTAGGAGACAGAACGCGTCTCCTTCTGAGCGGAATTGTTACTAGGGTTAAATGTCAGGAATTGTGAAAAATTGAGTAGAAATGTATTTGGCTATGGTGTATGTAAACTTCCGACTTCAACTGTATATTGAATAACACTTCAGTTGTCTCAAACTCTCCTCAGTTGTCTCAAACACTTTGGTCAGGTGGGCCTCCTGGCTTTGTGCACACAGGACCCTCCTACCTGCTCTCTGTTTTTCTCTGTGTGTGTGGTTTTCAACAGGATGTCTATGTAGCTCCTGTGTGTGTCAACTCTTGGACTGCCTTATTCCCCTCTAACTGGGAGCGATGTCAGTTGGTCACAGACCAATAAACACATAAAGCTGGGTTGTTCTTTTTCAGTAACTGTGGAATGTTCTGGTCAAAATGTCCTGGTTTTCTTTCAAAGACCCTACGTACACTTGTATCATAGCAGACACAGGGGGTTGTGTGTGGCTGTCCATGAGGGTGTTTGACCTGGAAAGACAGAGGAGAACCTACCAGTAAAAATCACAGCCCCTTTCATTATTGACGCATTGTGTCGACATCATGAAAACAGCCTCCAGACTCTGAAGTCAGGAGGTTTTCTAGTTAGGTGTCAAAAAGAGGTAGGCATGAGCCAAGGCATGAGCCAAGGCATGAGCATGAGCCTTGGCTTTTGCGAGCCGAAACGGCTCATCGGAGCAGCAGCCTATATCCTGTTTCTGTAGCTGGAGACAACTTGATGTACAAGTACACCACCTGGACTCTAGTCCATCACATTGCCTTATGCCCAAGCTATCTCCATAATGCTGAGTGCATAATGCTGATGTTGATGTGGAATGTCGATGGAGGGAATAGCGGACATTGTACGGGCTCCTTACCAATTGTGATATTTTGTGTATTATTTGGTGCTGGTCTTAATATTTTTTTACATGATGTTTCCACCATGGTTTCCTATGACGAAAATAGCTTCTGGACAGCAGAACAGCTATCACTAACCTGGACATGGACTTCTACTTCAATGAGGTTAACATTAACAAGGCCGCAAATCCATACATATTACCAGAAAATGTGCTGACCAGCTGGCAGGTGTCTTCACTGACATTTTCAACCTCTCCCTGACCCAGTCTATAATAGCTACATGTTTCAAGCAGGCCACCATAGACCCTGTGCCCAAGAACGCCAAGGTAACCTGTCTAAATCACTATGGTCCGTCACTATGGATCACATCAACACCATCATCCCAGACACCCCGTACCCACTCCAATTCACAGATCTACACATGATGCAATCTCTATTGCACTCCACATTTCCCTATCCCACATGGACAAAAGGAACACCTACATGAGTCTGCTGTTCATTGACTACAGCTCAATGTTCCACACCATATTGTTCTCCAAACTCGTCATTAAGCTAAGGACCCTCCCTATGCAACTGGATCCCTGGCATCCTGATGGGCAGCCCCCATGTGGTGAAGGTAGGCAAGAGCACATCCGCCACACGGACACTCAACACAGGGGCCCCTCAACACAGTTTACTGACGACATGACCGTGGTAGGCCTGATCACCAAAGACTATGATACAGCCTAAAGCAGGGCTGCCCAACCCTCTTCCTGGAGATCTACCATCCTGTGGGTTTTTAGTCCAACCCTAATTTAACACACCTGGCTGTAGTGGAGCAGGTCGAGAGCTTCAAGTTCCTCTGTGTCCACATCAATAAGGAATTACCATGGTCCACACACACCAACACAGTCGTGAAGAGGGCATGACCACGCCTCTTCCCCCTCAGGAGGCTGAAAAGTTTTGGCATGTGCCCTCCGATCCTCAAAGCGTTCTACAGCTGCACCATTGAGTGCATCTTGACTGGCTGCATCACTGCTTGGCATCCGACCGCAAGGCGCTACAGACGGTTGTGAGTACGGCGCAGTACATCACTGTGGCAGAGCTCCCTGCCATCCAGGACCTCTAAACCAGGCGGTGTCAGAGGAAGGCCCTAAAAATGTTCAAAGACTCCAGTCACCCAAGTCATTGACTGTTCTCTCTGCTTCCGCACGGCAAGCTGGTACCGGTGCTCCAAATCTTAGTGCGCTTAGTGTGTGGTCTCATTGAAATAGAGCCGGCTGCCTACGTGGGTGTAGAATCACGTTGCAGTTCACTTATACGAAATTAACTTAAATATGATTCGATTGTAGTTTACTACAGTGTATATAAATAAATGTTGATAATGGAAAGAAGTGGAGGGTGCTTAATAACCAACGTGAGTCGAAGTGCAATCCAAAAACATAATCATCATTGAAAAGGAAAAGGCAGAACACGCACATAGGTTAGGCTACTATGGTGAGCGAGCGTTGCGCCTTTTCATTTTTAATAAGTATTCATATCTTCCAACTAAATCTAGCATATTGGCAATTTGGGGCTGGCAGGTAGCCTAGTGGTTAGAGCATGGGGTCAGTAACCAAAAGGTTGGTACATCGAATCCCTGAGCTGACAAGGTAAACATCTGTCATTCTACCCCTGAACAAGGCAGTTAACCCACTGTTTCCCGGTAGGCTGTCATTGTAAATAAGAATTTGTTCTTAATTGACTTGCATAGTTAAATAAAGTTTAAATAAAAATTTCAGATAGCCTAATATAAGGGCCATGTGTATAAGGGCAGTTGGGTTTGGGACCAGATCTTGGGTCGGAGTCAGACAGAAAGCCAGCAGGTGCTTGTATGAAAATCAAGAAATCGGTCTGGCAGGAGCGGGATGAAGAAATAGGTTCCCCTACTATGCACCATGACAGTGAAGCCTGTAACGTTAAAGCTGTGTCAGTGTGAAAAGTAGGGAATTAGCTAGGGAAACTGACAGATCAATAACATTACATTGCCATACTGACTAAGAAAAACTCACATTGCACTGTAAAAACAATATCAATCTTCAATCGTTTGGCCGATGGTTTCATCATTTGATTCAGGTCAAGTGTGATTGAGGCAAAAATAGCTAATGTTAGCCAACTTTTGGCCAGGTCTCTTTCTAACACATCAACTGGCAAAATCTTGCCAAGTTAATTTACTACAGAAAAATTCCATACAACAACAGCTGTTTGATAGTAATAATAGCCACCTCATATTGCTATCTGACAGATAACTAGAGGCTAGAGCTGACCTGACTGTGGTAGCTACTCGCTAGCGTAGCTTATTCATTCACCTCAGTCAAGAGGGGATGAAACATTAGCTAACATTACATGTCAGTTACAATACTAGCTCAGCACTGTAACTACTTTTGTTTTTTTCTGTTAAGTTAAACAGCAGTTACCTTGCCAGCTACATAGATAAACTAAAGAGTAACTCGTTTCTGCTCTGCTTTCTTTTACAACTCGGTGAAAGAGTGCAACACATACACTCTGAACTATGCTCAATGCTCCCATGCTTTGCCTTTACACAGCCTGACAGCCCGCTCTGTAGTGTCCATGCTCCTAAAGCCGGTTCTAAATCAAAAGACTGAACACTTCACACAGCCTACCCCACCACTCTGAGGCATCCACATGGTCCTAAAGCACAAAGTCATTATTTGTGTATCACATTGTAATGGCAAAACTGGGGGGGACAAAAATGCAATTTCAGATTGCATTTTATGCATTCTATGACCCCCCGTCCTCCTGTCCCCAGTGAAAGTTGCGCCCCTGCCCATCATGAGGTTGCTACAACCTAGCTTATGAATAAAAGTTTACAATGTAGGGGCACACAGGTCGAGATAACATTTTGAGTTGACAGACAGTGACAGATGGACACAGTGACACATTCAATACCGCCATGTACACTTCTTGCCTGCATCTAGCTGATCTAGGGTGCAATCATCAGTACAACAGTTGCAAACTAGAGTTTCTATTGGACAAATTCAGGTATGTTTATCCCTGTTTCGTTGCATTTACTTCCGTTTAACAAATGTTTAACAAAGCAGTATAGCACTTACACCAGCGGGCCCAGTGGCAATAAATTAGTAAAACCAAAAGCTTACCTTGACTTGGAAGAGTTCCAGTGTTGTGTTGGATAGTCATAGCCAGCTAGCTAACATACCATACCTCTGTTTGAGCAGGTTTTTTGAGTAGGCTAAACTAGCTAGCTGCATTTGCTAGCTAAGTAAGTGAAACTGAAAGTTGTTTCTCCTTCATTTTGGAATAAATGTATTTGTTCAAAACTGTTAAACTATTGTCTTCCTCTCTCTTTGAATCAACTACTCACATCATTGTATGCACTGCAGTGCTAGCTAGCTGTAGCTTATGCTTTCAGTACTAGATTCATTCTCTGATCCTTTGATTGGGTTGACAACATGTCAGTTCATGCTGCAAGAGCTCTGATAGGTTGGAAGACGTCCTCCGGGAGTTGTCAGTTACTGTGTAAGTCTTTAGAAGGGGGTGAGAACCATGAGCCTCCTAGGTTTTGTATTGAAGTCAATGTACCCAGAGGAGGACGGAAGCCATCTGTCCTCCGGCTACACCGTGGTGCTACCCTACAGAGTGTTGTTGAGGCTACTGTAGACCTTCATTGCAAAATATTGTGTTTTAATCAATTATTTGGTGATGTGATTATATTTAGTATAGTTATATAAAAATGATACTTTTTAAAATTGTTTAAACATTTTTATTTTTATGAAATTCACTAAGGAGGATGTATTTTACTTCCTCTTCTGAGTAGCCTCCACTGGTAGCTCTGAATCTGAGTAACAAGAAAAACAGGTCGAGAAGACATTGAAGCAACATGAATGTAACGACTTTCTTCTATCTCTTCCTCGGACGAGGAGGTGTAGCAAGGATCAGACCAAAATGCGGCGTGGCTATTGAGATTCATGTTTAATGAAAAAACACACTAAACACAAACACTACCAAAACAATAAACGTAACAAAAACCGAAACAGCCTATACTTGTGTAAACTGACCAAGGACATCAGGACACTAAGGACAATCACCCACAAAACACCCAAAGAATATGGCTGCCCAAATATGGTTCCCAATCAGAGACAACGATAAACACCTGCCTCTGATTGAGAACCACTTCAGACAGCCATAGACTTCACTAGAACACCCCACTAAGCTACAATCCCAACACACCACATACAAAAACCCATGCCACACCCTGGCCTGACCAAAATAAATGAAGATAAACACAAAATACTTTGACCAGGGCGTGACAATGAAAGAAGATGAATGTGATTAGATGAATAAAGCGTTCAACAATAATAAATTATTTAGGCCATACTCAGGCATCTTTAAGTTGCAGTGTTGAGACATGTTTTCTATTCTCATGCCACTAACACCCCCTTACACACACAGGAACCTATTTACAGGTACTCTGTGGTCTGTGATGAAAACAAGATGAGGATAGGTCTACTCTTTGTTAGGGCCTGCTGGCCTGTTGCACGCATGACCCTTCTCTCGCTCTTTCTCTATTTCTGTGGTTTTCAGCCAGATGTCTCAGAACCCTTAGTCCACTCATGCTGTAGGCTATACTTACTCTTCCAGTTGACAATTATAGCTACAATTAACCAAATATTTTAATGAGGCAGCTTATCTATACCAAGTCAACTGAAATCTGTGAAAAAACACAATGAATTTTGTATTAGGTCATTTGACATAGAGATCAATACAGTATGCTCAATCAAACACAATCCCTGATTTTCAGTGTGATGTTAGTTGACTAGAACCATGGACCTATTCAATAACAATGTCATAGGAGGGCATTCAAACTATCTTGTCCTTTGAGTGTAAATCCTGAAGGGTAGATCACAAAAATAAAACTACTGTATTGTATTTTCTGTGTTTGTCATGTTTTTTTTTGATGTTTTTAGTGAGGTGAAGTGACTGATAGAAGCCCTAGTGGATGACAGTGTCATAGCATGCATGTTCAAAACCAGGTCACAAATTTGAGTCTCTTAGACAACAGCAGCTGCAGTGATAAAGATTGAGGGAAATCGTGCTTCAAAAATCAGTGCTCAATTTGTACATATCTAATTTATGAGACTCTACATCTAGGACAATACTGGGACTCTGAACTGTAAAAGATACACGTAAAGACCACAGTCATGCCTGAGTGAGGCGTTAACAAAAATTATGCGGTCCAGTTTGACCAATCACCTGTAACTCCATTGTTGAAGCGTTGTCTACATGGGTGGACGCTTTCCACTCAAGACACAAGTTGTGAAGTGCTGACAACTTTAAAGATGATCACACTGTGTCTGATATTTCCACTTCTCGTAGAGATGGGTAAGTCAATCTTATACATTTTACATTTCTTGATTTGGAGACACAAAGTATCCCATTATTGTTCTACAGACACTTTGAGAATCCAAAGTTGTATTTAAGGTATGTAACAGCTAATATATTTTCATGTTCTCTAGTTCATGGAGTAGCTGGGACTGAATCCTCATCCATCAGTCAAAAGAATGGTCTCAAGTCAGCCAACATTGGAGACGCAGTGGTTTTGGACTGCTTCAACAAAGGCAACGTGGGAGTAATGTTCTCCTGGTACAAGCAAACTTTTGAAAATATTCCTCAGCTCATCTCGACGATCTATAAGTTGGACAAGAATGCAACATTTTACCAGGAGTTTAAGAATAACCCTCGCTTCTCAGTGGAAGGTGGCCAAGGGAAAAATAATCTAATGATCGCAGATGTGGAACTCTCTGATTCAGGCACATACTACTGTGGAAGTTCTTATGGAAACAATTTGGAATTTGGAAAAGGAGTCATTCTCATCATAAAAGGTAAAGAGAAAGTCATTATTATTATTTACTTTTTGTAAATCTGAATTTACAGATATACAGTGAAAATATGAGGTATTCTCAGATGAGATCTTAATTGAAAAAATGTTGAGTTACAACACTTGCCACAGAGATACTCTGGCGAGATTAAATTGGTTTATTGGCCTTCTTGTCAGGATCAAATTCCAGAAATATGACTATACTTCAGCAGCCTGTGTCTGAGTCAATCCAGCCAGGAGATTCTGTGACTTTGAACTGTACAATTCACACAGAGACCTGTGCAGGAGAACACAGTGTCTATTGGTTCAGACATGGCTCAGGAGAATCCCATCCAGGAATCATTTACACCCATGGAGACAGGAGTGATCAGTGTGAGAAGAGCCCTGAGGCTGGGTCTCCTACACAGAGCTGTGTCTACAACCTCCCCAAGAGGAACCTCAGCCTCTCTGATGCTGGGACTTACTACTGTGCTGTGGTCTCATGTGGGGAGATACTGTTTGGGAACGGGACCAAGCTGGATGTTGGAGGTAAGTGATAATTCTGATATGTTCTGATATTATTTCATGGTGCTATGAAGAAACTCAATGCCTGGTGGAGCAAAATGTCCTGAATCTCAAATCAAATCAAATCAAATCTCTATCACTGTCTGTAT